>NC_092153.1:79551233-79553733 GCF_045791955.1 Oncorhynchus clarkii lewisi
TCTCTACCACTCCTCTCCCACTCCTTTCCCACTCCTCTCCCACTCCTCTCCCACTCCTCTCCCATCACTCTCCCACTCCTCTTCCACTCCTCTCCCATCTCTCTCCCACTCCTCTCCCACTCCACTCCCATCTCTCTACCACTCCTCTCCCACTCCTTTCCCACTCCTCTCCCACTCCTTTCCCACTCTTCTCCCACTCCTCTCCCACTCCTCTCCCATCAATCTCCCACTCCTCTTCCACTCCTCTCCCATCTCTCACCCACTCCTCTCCCACTCCTCTCCCATCTCTCTCCCACTCCTCTTCCACTCCTCTCCCGTCTCTCTCCCACTCCTCTCCCACTCCACTCCCATCTCTCTACCACTCCTCTCCCACTCCTTTCCCACTCCTCTCCCACTCCTCTTCCACTCCTCTCCCATCTCTCTCTCACTCCTCTCCCACTCCACTCCCATCTCTCTACCACTCCTCTCCCACTCCTTTCCCATCCCTCTCCCACTCCTCTCCCATCCCTCTCCCACTCCTCTCCCACTCCTTTCCCATCTCTCTCCCACTCCTCTCCCACTCCTTTCCCATCTCTCTTCCACTCCTCTCCCACTCATTTCCCATCTCTCTCCCATCTCTCTCCCACTCCTCTCCCACTCCTCTCCCACTCCTCTCCCACCCCTCTCCCACTCCTCTCCCATCCCTCTCCCACTCCTCTCCCACTCCTCTCCCATCCCTCTCCCACTCCTCTCCCATCCCTCTCCCACTCCTCTCCCACTCATCTCCCATCCCTCTCCAACTCCTCTCCCATCCCTCTCCCACTCCTCTCCCACTCCTCTCCCACTCCTCCCCCACTCCTTTCCCATCTCTCTCCAATTCCTCTCCCACTCCTCCCCCACTCCTTTCCCATCTCTCTCCAATTCCTCTCCCACTCCTTTCCCATCTCTCTCCCACTCCTCTCCCATCTCTCTCCCACTACTCTCCCACTCCTTTCCCATCTCTCTCCCACTCCTCTCCCACTCCTCCCCCACTCCTTTCCCATCTCTCTCCAATTCCTCTCCCACTCCTCCCCCACTCCTTTCCCATCTCTCTCCAATTCCTCTCCCACTCCTTTCCCATCTCTCTCCCACTCCTCTCCCATCTCTCTCCCACTACTCTCCCACTCCTTTCCCATCTCTCTCCCACTCCCCTCCCACTCCTTTCCCATCTCTCTCCCACTGCTCTCCCACTCCTCTCCCATCTCTCTACCACTCCTCTCCCACTCCTTTCCCATCCCTCTCCCACTCCTCTCCCACTCCTCTCCCATCTCTCTACCACTCCTCTCCCATCTCTCTCCCATCTCTCTCCCATCTCTCTCCCATCTCTCTCCCACTCCTCTCCCACTCCTCTCCCATCTCTCTCCCACTCCTCTCCCATCTCTCTCCCACTCCTCTCCCACTCCTTTCCCATCTCTCTCCCATCTCTCTCCCATCTCTCTCCCATCTCTCTCCCACTCCTCTCCCACTCCTCTCCCATCCCTCTCCCACTCCTCTCCCATCCCTCTCCCACTCCTCTCCCACTCCTCTCCCATCTCTCTCCCACTCCTCTCCCATCCCTCTCCCACTCCTCTCCCACTCCTCTCCCATCTCTCTCCCACTCCTATCCCACTCCTCTCCCACTCCTCTCCCATCTCTCTCCCACTCCTTTCCCATCTCTCTCCCACTCCTCTCCCACTCCTTTCCCATCTCTCTTCCACTCCTTTCCCATCTCTCCCACTCCTCTCCCATCCCTCTCCCACTCCTCTCCCACTCCTCTCCCACTCCTCTCCCATCCCTCTCCCACTCCTCTCCCACTCCTCTCCCATCCCTCTCCCACTCCTCTCCCATCCCTCTCCCACTCCTCTCCCACTCCTCTCCCACTCCTTTCCCATCTCTCTCCCCCTCTCTCCCATCTCTCTCCCACTCCTCTCCCACTCTTCTCCCACTCCTTTCCCATCTCTCTCCCACTCATTTCCCATCTCTCTCCCACTCCTCTCCCACTCCTCTCCCATCTCTCTCCCACTCCTCTCCCACTCATTTCCCATCTCTCTCCCACTCCTCTCCCACTCCTCTCCCATCTCTCTCCCACTCCTCTCCCACTCCTCTCCCATCTCTCTTCCACTCCTCTCCCACTCCTTTCCCATCTCTCTCCCACTCCTCTCCCACTCCTTTCCCATCTCTCTCCCACTCCTCTCCCACTCCTTTCCCATCTCTCTCCCACTCATCTCCCACTCTTCTCCCATCTCTCTACCACTCCTCTCCCACTCCTTTCCCATCCCTCTCCCACTCCTCTCCCACTCCTCTCCCATCTCTCTTCCACTCCTCTCCCATCTCTCTCCCATCTCTCTCCCATCTCTCTCCCATCCCTCTATCTCTCTCCCACTCCTCTCCCACTCCTTTCCCACTCCTCTCCCATCCCTCTCCCACTCCTTTCCCATCTCTCTCCCTCTCTCTCCCATCTCTCTCCCACTCCTCTCCCACTCCTTTCCCATCTCTCTCCCAC
>NC_092153.1:79558733-79583733 GCF_045791955.1 Oncorhynchus clarkii lewisi
CCTCTTTCTCTCTACCCCCTTTGTCTCTCTCTCTCTCTTTCTCTCTAGCGATTGATCTGTCAAGGTTACGTATTGTGAGTGCTGTTGGGGTCACTGCCTCAGGCTCCGGCTGTGGGGTGTCTACCAGACATTTTACTGACCGCAGTTGTACTTGTATAATAAAGGAAGTAGAGAACCGAATCCCTTAGACGTTAGGTACCTAATGGACCATGTACTGTGTAAATGAACTGCTCTCTCAAAAGAAGAAAAATAGTGTACTGTGACACTCATATTTGTGAGTGAAAGAAAATGGTGGTTCTAAAATAAAAATACAATTGCGCTATATCGATAAACCTGTATGGGAAACAGCAGAATGTTTTCCTCTCATGGTGGTATTTTATTTTATACTTCCCTCTGCCCTGTCCGTCAGAGTTTCTCCTTCTTAATCCAGACCGTAATCCTCTGTAATGCCGTCTTTGTCTGGAGATGCAGTTCCACCACACATTGTGATAAACGATTAGAGAAGAATGACGTCTCTTACAGTAAACAGACACTGTTTCTGTTTGTTACATTCTGGTGTCATAATAAAAAAAGTATTTTACATAAAGTAAACACACAAATACTATATTTACATTAAGTAAACACACAAATACTATATTTACATTAAGTAAACACACAAATACTATATTTACATTAAGTAAACACACAAATACTATATTTACATTAAGTAAACACACAAATACTATATTTACATTAAGTAAACACACAAATACTATATTTACATTAAGTAAACACGCAAATACTTTATTTACATTAAGTAAACACGCAAATACTTAATTTACATTAAGTAAACACGCAAATACTTTATTTACATTAACTAAACACACAAATACTTTATTTACATTAGGTAAACACACAAATACTTTATTTACATTAAGTAAACACGCAAATACTATATTTACATTAAGTAAACAAACAAATACTATATTTACATTAAGTAAACACACAACAGGTAAAGCCAAATGTTTTAGAGTCTGTGTGAGTGGATTGTTCTGGTAGTAGTTAGTATACCAGTGCTGTGAACATCCTTCACTACTTTAAAATAAATCTTGTTTATCTCTGTCCAACACCTGTACCAGCAGGACATTCTACTTAATTAGTTTGCCTGCTATGCATATAGCATGGTCCTAGATCAGTTTGTGCTGTATAGCCAAATATATATCAAGGCAATGACCATGGGAGTTATACAGCACAAACTGGTCTGGGACCAGGCTAGCCTGCATACTGATATTTATTTCAAATATATTTGACTTTTATGTTCAGGACCTTTGTCTAAATCAATCTAGGCATCGATGCCTGAAGGGACCAATAGTCTACAGCAGTGGTATTCAAAGTCTTTGTAGCGTCCCCTAGTGGGGTCACATGTGAACTGCAGTGGGGTTGCCCCAAAAATTTAATTAAATGAAGAGTACTGATTATTATAGGACATTATATAAACATTTTTGAGAAATATAATTAGAAAAATACAATCGTATTGAGTATATGCATTTATTGGTTTCTTTCACATTTTGATATGAGGTGAAAATGTAATGAATTGTAGGTTAATTTTTGATGTAAAAATATAAATTTACACATTTTAAGGTTGTGTCATTAAATTTGGGGTCGTAAGAAATTCTTCTGGAAAAAATCCTCAGAAAGTATTTTAAGGTTATTTATTATTTTAAAGATTATTTTGTCTTTAATTAAATAGGCACCTAAGTACACAGGCATGTGTTGATTTAAATACACTGAGTGCACAAAACATTAGGAACTCTTTCCATGACAGATGAATCCAGGTGAAAGTTATGATCCCTTATTGATGTAACCTGTTAAATCCACTTCAATCAGTGTAGATGAAGAGGAGGAGACAGGTTAAAGAAGGATTTTTAAGCCTTGAGAAATGGATTGTGTATGTGTGCCATTCAGAGGGTGAATGGGCAAGACAACAGATTTAAGTGCCTTTAAACGAGGTATGGTAGTAGGTGCCAGGCGCACTGGTTTGAGTGTGTCAAGAACTGCCACGCTGCTGGGTTTTTCATGGTCCACCACCCAAAGGACATCCAGCCAACTTGACACAACTGTGGGAAGCATTGGAGTCCATATGGGCCAACATCCCTGTAAAACACGTTCGACAAAACACTTGTTAGACTCCAAGCCCACGACGAATTGAGTCTGTTCTGAGGGCAAAAGGAGGCCGGTGCAACTCAATATATGTTCCTAATGTTTTGTACACTCTGTGTATATTTTCGACACCAATATATACTGTATACAACCATCAACAATAGCGTCAATTGAATGAAACATGTTATGTTTAATGCTACAGTACTAGGATTCCTTGTTTGAAGCTGTAATGGAATGGAGATAACATTACATTGATACATATACAAACACCAATAACAGCGTCCATTTAATGTAAGATATAAAAATAGCTTTTAATACTAACAGAATCCTCTGTATGAATCAGAAATGAAATGAAGTCACACGCATAGAGATCAAACAAATGTTTATACCTTCCATCTTAGTTTGTAATCTCTATGGTGACATGTCCTGGCCCTGTGGCGTTGGTGACAGTACATAAAGGGTTAATGTCCCGTCGGGCTGATGTCTTTCCGTGCCACAAGACATCCTGTGATCTGGTACACAGTCGGCATAACACGCACACGCACGGACACACACACACGCACGCACGCACGCACACACACACACACACACACAGGGAGCAGAGCCCAAGAGGCTTGTCTCAGGCTTAGTGTTCCTCTAAAAATGCCCTTTTTTTAAAATAGCATTTGAGTTCCTAAAGAGAACCGACAACACGAGGCCAGACGAGCGCTGTGCTCCTGCTGAGGAGATGCTACAGGGATGTACAGTGAACACGGAACGTTATTGCTTTCCTCCTTTCTCTTTGTATAGAAATAAAAGGGAATGTCCACTGCTCCCTGAGGTAATTATGTAGTAAGGCCTGCTGTAATACATCACTTTGTTCTATGCATTGGATATTTGTAAAAGCTTTGCATTTTGGGAAATATCGTTCGCTAAAATCCTAAACCTCAACTAAGTCTTGGAATAAATTACGTGGAAATTGAGCAAGTTGAAAGTGACTCAACTTCTTGGAGTAAAGCCTGGATTGTAAAACTGTCATGGTCAAATCATGTTGATACAACAGTAGATAAAATGGGGAGAAGTCTGTCCTTAATAAAGCGCTACTCTGCCTTGTTATCAAAGCTATCAATCAGGCAGGTCTTACAGGCCCTAGTTTCTACCTTCTTAACAACACTATCAACAAGGCAGGTCCTACAGGCCCTAGTTTCTACCTTCTTAACAACACTATCAACAAGGCAGGTCCTACAGGCCCTAGTTTCTACCTTCTTAACAACACTATCAACAAGGCAGGTCCTACAGGCCCTAGTTTCTACCTTCTTAACAACACTATCAACAAGGCAGGTCCTACAGGCCCTAGTTTCTACCTTCTTAACAACACTATCAACAAGGCAGGTCCTACAGGCCCTAGTTTCTACCTTCTTAACAACACTATCAACAAGGCAGGTCCTACAGGCCCTAGTTTCTACCTTCTTAACAACACTATCAACAAGGCAGGTCCTACAGGCCCTAGTTTCTACCTTCTTAACAACACTATCAACAAGGCAGGTCCTACAGGCCCTAGTTTCTACCTTCTTAACAACACTATCAACAAGGCAGGTCCTACAGGCCCTAGTTTCTACCTTCTTAACAACACTATCAACAAGGCAGGTCCTACAGGCCCTAGTTTCTACCTTCTTAAAAACACTATCAACAAGGCAGGTCCTACAGGCCCTAGTTTCTACCTTCTTAACAACACGATCAACAAGGCAGGTCCTACAGGCCCTAGTTTCTACCTTCTTAAAAACACTATCAACAAGGCAGGTCCTACAGGCCCTAGTTTCTACCTTCTTAACAACACTATCAACAGGGCAGGTCCTACAGGCCCTAGTTTCTACCTTCTTAACAACACTATCAACAAGGCAGGTCCTACAGACCCTAGTTTTGTTGCACCTAGACTACTGTTCAGTAGTGTGGTCAGGTGCCACAAAGAAGGACTACAATTGTCCCAGAACAGAGCTGCACGGCTGGCCCTTAAATGTACACAGGGAGCTAACATTAATAATATGCATGTCAATCTCTCATTGCTCAAAGTAGAGGAGAGATTGACTTCATCACTACCTGTTTTTGGAAGAAGTGTTGAATGTTGAGTGTTGAATGCACAAAGGTGTCTGTTTAAACTACTAGCACACAGCTCAGACCCCCATTCATACCCCACAAGACATGTCACCAGAGGTCTCTTCACAGTCCCCAAGTCCAGAGTAGACTATGGGAGGCGCACAGTACTACATAGAGCCATGACTACATGGAACTCTATTCCACAGTACTACACAGAGCCATGACTACATGGAACTCTATTCCACAGTACTACAGAGAGCCATGACTACATGGAACTCTATTCCACAGTACTACATAGAGCCATGACTACATGGAACTCTATTCCACAGTACTACATAGAGCCATGACTACATGGAACTCTATTCCACAGTACTACATAGAGCCATGACTACATGGAACTCTATTCCACAGTACTACATAGAGCCATGACTACATGGAACTCTATTCCACAGTACTACATAGAGCCATGACTACATGGAACTCTATTCCACAGTACTACATAGCGCCATGACTACATGGAACTCTATTCCACATCAGGTAACTGATGCAGCAGTAGAATCAGATTTTAAAAAACAGATACAAATACCTTATTGAACAGCAGTGACACACACACAGGATAACACACATTTTGTTTTGTTTTTACCAGGCAAAAGAACAACCTCGTATTTTCAATCACGGCCTAGGAACAGTGGGTTAACTGGTCTAGGAACAGTGGGTTAACTGGTCTAGGAACAGTGGGTTAACTGGTCTAGGAACAGTGGGTTAACTGGTCTAGGAACAGTGGGTTAACTGGTCTAGGAACAGTGGGTTAACTGGTCTAGGAACAGTGGGTTAACTGGTCTAGGAACAGTGGGTTAACTGGTCTAGGAACAGTGGGTTAACTGGTCTAGGAACAGTGGGTTAACTGGCCTAGGAACAGTGGGTTAACTGGTCTAGGAACAGTGGGTTAACTGGTCTAGGAACAGTGGGTTAACTGGTCTAGGAACAGTGGGTTAACTGGTCTAGGAACAGTGGGTTAACTGGTCTAGGAACAGTGGGTTAACTGGTCTAGGAACAGTGGGTTAACTGGTCTAGGAACAGTGGGTTAACTGGTCTAGGAACAGTGGGTTAACTGGTCTAGGAACAGTGGGTTAACTGGTCTAGGAACAGTGGGTTAACTGGTCTAGGAACAGTGGGTTAACTGGTCTAGGAACAGTGGGTTAACTGGCCTAGGAACAGTGGGTTAACTGGTCTAGGAACAGTGGGTTAACTGGTCTAGGAACAGTGGGTTAACTGGTCTAGGAACAGTGGGTTAACTGGTCTAGGAACAGTGGGTTAACTGGTCTAGGAACAGTGGGTTAACTGGCCTAGGAACAGTGGGTTAACTGGTCTAGGAACAGTGGGGTTAACTGGTCTAGGAACAGTGGGTTAACTGGTCTAGGAACAGTGGGTTAACTGGTCTAGGAACAGTGGGTTAACTGGTCTAGGAACAGTGGGTTAACTGGTCTAGGAACAGTGGGTTAACTGGTCTAGGAACAGTGGGTTAACTGGTCTAGGAACAGTGGGTTAACTGGTCTAGGAACAGTGGGTTAACTGGTCTAGGAACAGTGGGTTAACTGGTCTAGGAACAGTGGGTTAACTGGTCTAGGAACAGTGGGTTAACTGGTCTAGGAACAGTGGGTTAACTGGTCTAGGAACAGTGGGTTAACTGGTCTAGGAACAGTGGGTTAACTGGTCTAGGAACAGTGGGTTAACTGGTCTAGGAACAGTGGGTTAACTGGTCTAGGAACAGTGGGTTAACTGGTCTAGGAACAGTGGGTTAACTGGTCTAGGAACAGTGGGTTAACTGGTCTAGGAACAGTGGGTTAACTGGTCTAGGAACAGTGGGTTAACTGGTCTAGGAACAGTGGGTTAACTGGTCTAGGAACAGTGGGTTAACTGGTCTAGGAACAGTGGGTTAACTGGTCTAGGAACAGTGGGTTAACTGGTCTAGGAACAGTGGGTTAACTGGTCTAGGAACAGTGGGTTAACTGGTCTAGGAACAGTGGGTTAACTGGTCTAGGAACAGTGGGTTAACTGGTCTAGGAACAGTGGGTTAACTGGTCTAGGAACAGTGGGTTAACTGGTCTAGGAACAGTGGGTTAACTGGTCTAGGAACAGTGGGTTAACTGGTCTAGGAACAGTGGGTTAACTGGTCTAGGAACAGTGGGTTAACTGGTCTAGGAACAGTGGGTTAACTGGTCTAGGAACAGTGGGTTAACTGGTCTAGGAACAGTGGGTTAACTGGTCTAGGAACAGTGGGTTAACTGGCCTAGGAACAGTGGGTTAACTGGTCTAGGAACAGTGGGTTAACTGGCCTAGGAACAGTGGGTTAACTGGTCTAGGAACAGTGGGTTAACTGGTCTAGGAACAGTGGGTTAACTGGTCTAGGAACAGTGGGTTAACTGGTCTAGGAACAGTGGGTTAACTGGCCTAGGAACAGTGGGTTAACTGGTCTAGGAACAGTGGGTTAACTGGTCTAGGAACAGTGGGTTAACTGGCCTAGGAACAGTGGGTTAACTGGTCTAGGAACAGTGGGTTAACTGGTCTAGGAACAGTGGGTTAACTGGTCTAGGAACAGTGGGTTAACTGGCCTAGGAACAGTGGGTTAACTGGTCTAGGAACAGTGGGTTAACTGGTCTAGGAACAGTGGGTTAACTGGTCTAGGAACAGTGGGTTAACTGGTCTAGGAACAGTGGGTTAACTGGTCTAGGAACAGTGGGTTAACTGGTCTAGGAACAGTGGGTTAACTGGTCTAGGAACAGTGGGTTAACTGGTCTAGGAACAGTGGGTTAACTGGTCTAGGAACAGTGGGTTAACTGGTCTAGGAACAGTGGGTTAACTGGTCTAGGAACAGTGGGTTAACTGGCCTAGGAACAGTGGGTTAACTGGTCTAGGAACAGTGGGTTAACTGGTCTAGGAACAGTGGGTTAACTGGTCTAGGAACAGTGGGTTAACTGGTCTAGGAACAGTGGGTTAACTGGTCTAGGAACAGTGGGTTAACTGGCCTAGGAACAGTGGGTTAACTGGTCTAGGAACAGTGGGTTAACTGGCCTAGGAACAGTGGGTTAACTGGTCTAGGAACAGTGGGTTAACTGGTCTAGGAACAGTGGGTTAACTGGTCTAGGAACAGTGGGTTAACTGGTCTAGGAACAGTGGGTTAACTGGCCTAGGAACAGTGGGTTAACTGGTCTAGGAACAGTGGGTTAACTGGTCTAGGAACAGTGGGTTAACTGGTCTAGGAACAGTGGGTTAACTGGCCTAGGAACAGTGGGTTAACTGGTCTAGGAACAGTGGGTTAACTGGTCTAGGAACAGTGGGTTAACTGGTCTAGGAACAGTGGGTTAACTGGTCTAGGAACAGTGGGTTAACTGGCCTAGGAACAGTGGGTTAACTGGTCTAGGAACAGTGGGTTAACTGGTCTAGGAACAGTGGGTTAACTGGCCTAGGAACAGTGGGTTAACTGGTCTAGGAACAGTGGGTAAACTGGTCTAGGAACAGTGGGTTAACTGGTCTAGGAACAGTGGGTTAACTGGTCTAGGAACAGTGGGTTAACTGGCCTAGGAACAGTGGGTTAACTGGTCTAGGAACAGTGGGTTAACTGGTCTAGGAACAGTGGGTTAACTGGCCTAGGAACTGTGGGTTAACTGGTCTAGGAACAGTGGGTTAACTGGTCTAGGAACAGTGGGTTAACTGGTCTAGGAACAGTGGGTTAACTGGTCTAGGAACAGTGGGTTAACTGGTCTAGGAACAGTGGGTTAACTGGTCTAGGAACAGTGGGTTAACTGGTCTAGGAACAGTGGGTTAACTGGTCTAGGAACAGTGGGTTAACTGGTCTAGGAACAGTGGGTTAACTGGTCTAGGAACAGTGGGTTAACTGGTCTAGGAACAGTGGGTTAACTGGTCTAGGAACAGTGGGTTAACTGGCCTAGGAACAGTGGGTTAACTGGTCTAGGAACAGTGGGTTAACTGGTCTAGGAACAGTGGGTTAACTGGTCTAGGAACAGTGGGTTAACTGGTCTAGGAACAGTGGGTTAACTGGTCTAGGAACAGTGGGTTAACTGGTCTAGGAACAGTGGGTTAACTGGTCTAGGAACAGTGGGTTAACTGGTCTAGGAACAGTGGGTTAACTGGTCTAGGAACAGTGGGTTAACTGGTCTAGGAACAGTGGGTTAACTGGTCTAGGAACAGTGGGTTAACTGGTCTAGGAACAGTGGGTTAACTGGTCTAGGAACAGTGGGTTAACTGGTCTAGGAACAGTGGGTTAACTGGTCTAGGAACAGTGGGTTAACTGGTCTAGGAACAGTGGGTTAACTGGTCTAGGAACAGTGGGTTAACTGGTCTAGGAACAGTGGGTTAACTGGTCTAGGAACAGTGGGTTAACTGGTCTAGGAACAGTGGGTTAACTGGTCTAGGAACAGTGGGTTAACTGGTCTAGGAACAGTGGGTTAACTGGTCTAGGAACAGTGGGTTAACTGGTCTAGGAACAGTGGGTTAACTGGTCTAGGAACAGTGGGTTAACTGGTCTAGGAACAGTGGGTTAACTGGTCTAGGAACAGTGGGTTAACTGGTCTAGGAACAGTGGGTTAACTGGTCTAGGAACAGTGGGTTAACTGGTCTAGGAACAGTGGGTTAACTGGTCTAGGAACAGTGGGTTAACTGGTCTAGGAACAGTGGGTTAACTGGTCTAGGAACAGTGGGTTAACTGGTCTAGGAACAGTGGGTTAACTGGTCTAGGAACAGTGGGTTAACTGGTCTAGGAACAGTGGGTTAACTGGTCTAGGAACAGTGGGTTAACTGGTCTAGGAACAGTGGGTTAACTGGTCTAGGAACAGTGGGTTAACTGGTCTAGGAACAGTGGGTTAACTGGTCTAGGAACAGTGGGTTAACTGGTCTAGGAACAGTGGGTTAACTGGCCTAGGAACAGTGGGTTAACTGGTCTAGGAACAGTGGGTTAACTGGTCTAGGAACAGTGGGTTAACTGGTCTAGGAACAGTGGGTTAACTGGCCTAGGAACAGTGGGTTAACTGGTCTAGGAACAGTGGGTTAACTGGTCTAGGAACAGTGGGTTAACTGGTCTAGGAACAGTGGGTTAACTGGTCTAGGAACAGTGGGTTAACTGGTCTAGGAACAGTGGGTTAACTGGTCTAGGAACAGTGGGTTAACTGGTCTAGGAACAGTGGGTTAACTGGTCTAGGAACAGTGGGTTAACTGGTCTAGGAACAGTGGGTTAACTGGTCTAGAAACATTGGGTTAACTGGTCTAGGAACAGTGGGTTAACTGGTCTAGGAACAGTGGGTTAACTGGTCTAGGAACAGTGGGTTAACTGGTCTAGGAACAGTGGGTTAACTGCCTTGTTCAGGGGCAGAACGACAGATTTTTTACCTTGTCAGCTCAGGGATTTGATTTAGCAACCGTTTGGGTTACTAGTCCAACGCTCTAACCACTAGGCTTCCTGCCACCCCACATGATATCACATGCACTCTACACACATGATAACACATGCACTCTACACACATGATAACACATGCACTCTACACACATGACAACACATGCACTCTACACACATGATAACACATGCACTCTACACACATGACAACACATGCACTCTACACACATGATAACACATGCACTCTAGTGTAGATATATGGTATTTGAGTAGTGGCTTGAGGGAAGACACTTAATGTGTTGTGAAAAGTGTTATGAAATGTAATGTCATGTAATATTTAAGATTTTATATATGGTGGGTGGTGAAAGTTTTCACCCCCCTTGGCATTTTCCATGTGTTGTTGTCTTACAACTTGGTATTAAAATGATTTTGGGGGGGTTTGTATCATTTGATTTACATAACATGCCTACCACTTTGAAGATGCAAAATATGTTTTATTGTGAAACAAACAAGAAATAAGACAAAAAACAGAACTTGAGCGTGCATAACTATTCACCCCCCAAAGACCGATACTTTGTAGAGCCACCTTTTGCAGCAATTACAGCTGCAAGTCTCTTGGGGTATGTCTCTATAAGCTTGGCACATCTAGCTACTGGGATGTTTGCCCATTCTTCAAGGCAAAACTGCTCCAGCTCATTCAAGTTGGATGGGTTCCGCTGGTGTACAGCAATCTTTAAGTCACACCACAGATTCTCAATTGGATTGAGGTCTGGACATTGACTAGGCCATTCAAATCAAATCAAATCAAATTTTATTTGTCACATACACATGGTTAGCAGATGTTAATGCGAGTGTAGCGAAATGCTTGTGCTTCTAGTTCCGACAATGCAGTAATAACCAACAAGTAATCTAACTAACAATTCCAAAACTACTGTCTTGTACACAGTGTGAGGGGATAAAGAATATGTACATAAGGATATATGAATGAGTGATGGTACAGAGCAGCATAGGCAGATACAGTAGATTGTATCGAGTACAGTATATACATATGAGATGAGTATGTAAACAAAGTGGCATAGTTAAAGTGGCTAGTGATACATGTATTACATAAGGATACAGTCGATGATATAGAGTACAGTATATACGTATGCCTATGAGATGAATAATGTAGGGTAAGTAACATTATATAAGGTAGCATTGTTTAAAGTGGCTAGTGATATATTTACATCATTTCCCATCAATTCCCATTATTAAAGTGGCTGGAGTTGAGTCAGTGTCATTCCAAGACATTTACATGTTTCCCCTTAAACCACTCAAGTGTTGCTTTAGCAGTATGCTTAGGGCCATTATCCGTCTGGAAGGTGAACCTCCGCCCAGTCTCATATCTCTGGAATACTGAAACAGATTTCCCTCAAGAATTTATTTAGAGCCATCCATTATTCTTTCAATTCTGACCAGTTTCCCAGTCCCTGCCGATGAAAAACATCCCCATAACATGATGCTGCCATCACCATGCTTCACTGTGGGGATGGTATTCTCGGGGTGATGAGAGGTGTTTGGGTTTACGCCAAACGTAGCGTTTACCTTGATGGCCAAGAAACTCAATTTTAGTTTCATCTGACCAGAGTACCTTCTTCCATGTGTTTGGGGAGTCTCCCACATGCCTTTTGGCGAACACCAAATGTGTTTGCTTATATATTTTTTTCAGCAATGGCTTTTTTTAGGCCACTCTTCGTAAAGCCCAGCTCTGTGGAGTGAAGGGTTTGGAGTGGTCATATGGACAGATACTCCAATCTCCGCTGTGGAGCTTTGCAGCTCCTTCAGGGTTATCTTTGGTCTCTTTGTTGCCTCTCTGATTAATGCCCTCCTTGCCTGGTCCGTGAGTTTTGGTGGGCGGCCCTCTCTTGGCAGGTTTGTTGTGGTGCCATATTCTTTTCATTTTTTATTAATGGGTTTAATGGTGCTCTGTGGGATTTTCAAAGTTTCTGATATTGTTTTATAACCCAACTCTGATCTGTACTTCTGCACAACTTTGTCCCTGACCTGTTTGAAGAGCTCCTTGGTCTTCATGGTGCCGCTTGCTTGGTGGCGGCCCTTGCTTAGTGGTGTTGCAGACTCTGGGGCCTTTCAGAACAGGTTTATATATATACAGAGATCATGTGACAGATCATGCAACACTTATATTGCACACAGGTGGACATTATTTAACTAATTACGTGACTTCTGAAGGTAATTGGTTGCACCAGATCTTATTTAGGGGCTTCATAGCAAAGGGGGTGAATACATATGCACACACCACTTTTCTGTTTTAATATTTTTTGAATTTTTTTAAACTAGTTATTTTTTTCCATTTCACTTCACCATTTTGGACTATTTTGTGTATGTCTATTACATGAAATACAAATACAAATCCATTTAAATTACAGGTTGTAATGCAACAAATAGGAAAAACATCAAGGGGGATGAATACTTTTGCAAGGCACTGTAGCTGCCTTAATGTTGCTGGACCCCAGGAAGAGTAGCTGCTGTCTTGGTGGGAACTAACAGGGATCCTTATTAAACCCCAGGAAGAGTAGCTGCTGTCTTGGTGGGAACTAACGGGGATCCTTATTAAATCTTAGGAAGAGTAGCTGCTGTCTTGGTTGGAACTAACAGGGATCCTTATTAAACCTTAGGAAGAGTAGCTGCTGTCTTGGTGGGAACTAACGGGGATCCTTATTAAACCTTAGGAAGAGTAGCTGCTGTCTTGGTGGGAACTAACGGGGATCCTTATTAAACCTTAGGAAGAGTAGCTGCTGTTATGGTGGGAACTAACGGGGATCCTTATTAAACCCCAGAAAGAGAAGCTGCATTCACTGTATAGGAAATCTCCAGTGAATATAGTGTTCCTATAGTCAGTTTCACTGTATAGGACATCTCCAGTGAAAATAGTGCTCCTATAGTCAGTTTCACTGTATAGGAAATCTCCAGTGAATATAGTGCTCCTATAGTCAGTTTCACTGTATAGGAAATCTCCAGTGAACATAGTGCTCCTATAGTCAGTTTCACTGTATAGGAAATCTCCAGTGAATATAGTGCTCCTATAGTCAGTTTCACTGTATAGGAAATCTCCAGTGAATATAGTGCTTGTTACGAATCCCTTTTGGCCCAACAGTCTAGGGGGGATGGTAGTGAGACCCGTAACATAACTCATGTAAATTATAATAGTGACAAAGTAAAAGTGAACGAAATAACCAGGACAACTGAAATAATACCGTCAAACTCAGGGTTTATTGTAAAACACACGGTAATGGGGGGGGGGAGCAGGAAAAGGGGCTGAGCTGGACCCAAGGAAAGAAACAAATATGCAAAAACACCCCTAAGCTAGACTAGCCCATTTCAACAACAGCTAACTAACTAACCAAAAATACAGTGGGTGGTCCGCCCAGTTCTAACTAGTGTTTTTAACAAAGTTTACCTACGGGTAGTGTATGCCCATGGGCGACTTGTCTTGGTTTCCCCTTTTCCCACCAGCAAACACCATAAGCAAAAACAATACTCACAGGAGATGACAAAGTGATATGGAGGTGCTCAAACAAAAGAGAGGTTAATACACAAAGAGAGAGATCTACATACATGGCATTTACAAAGAGACTGAGCTACTGAAATCTATCAAGAGCAGAGATTTACCAACATGGCATTACAAAGACTGAGCTTGAAATCTATATAGAACAGAGATCTACCAACATGGCATTACAAAGAGATTGAGCTCTTGAACAAACAAATGATGGGGTTTTTAAACCATGGGGAAGGAACTGTGATAGGGTAGGAAACAGGAGGAGGTGTGTCTTCTGATTGATGGGTTGATTGTTGACTGATTGGGGAGTGATGATTTTCACCTGTGAGGGGAGAATGAGAGAAAAGAAACACACACACACACACAGGATACACACACAGGATAACTGTATCCGTAACAGTGCTCCTATAGTCAGTTTCACTGTATAGGACATCTCCAGTGAATATAGTGCTCCTATAGTCAGTTTCACTGAATAGGAAATCTCCAGTGAATATAGTGCTCCTATAGTCAGTTTCACTGTATAGGAAATCTCCAGTGAATATAGTGCTCCTATAGTCAGTTTCACTGTATAGGAAATGTCCAGTGAATATTTTCTTACATTTTATTTAACCTTTATTCGTACAGGTTTTTCTCATTGAGATAATATCTCTTTTCCAAGAGAGACCTGGTCCAATAGCAGCAGGGGGAACAACGTTTCAGACAAAACAACTAACATACACTAACACAACATTAAACAAAACTATAGACACTCATACAGTACAACAATTACATTTTACGTTACAAAACACGAAAATCTTGACTAAAAAACAGCTGTTCTAAAGACAATTACACTCTTCTATGATATATACATTGATCAAGTGTTTAAACTCCACCAACGGAACTAGATCATCACATTTTAAAATGTTCAGGAGAGAATTCCAGGACCACAGAGCTGAGTAACTAAAACTATTTCTACCATGACCTGTTCTAATTTTTGGTACTGTTAGAAGCAAATCAGAATGGGACCGTAATTGATATTTATTTACCGACCTAAATGGCATTTTACCCATTTTGGCCTTTTAAATCAGTGTATACCAGTGTTTAAGCCTACAATATGACCTTATAAATCAGTGTATAGCAGTGTTTAAGCCTACAATATGGCCTTATAAATCAGTGTATACCAGTGTTTAAGCCTACAATATGGCCTTATAAATCAGTGTATACCAGTGTTTAAGCCTACAATATGGCCTTATAAATCAGTGTATACCAGTGTTTAAGCCTACAATATGGCCTTATAAATCAGTGTATACCAGTGTTTAAGCCTACAATATGGCCTTATAAATCAGTGTATACCAGTGTTTAAGCCTACAATATGGCCTTATAAATCAGTGTATACCAGTGTTTAAGCCTACAATATGGCCTTATAAATCAGTGTATACCAGTGTTTAAGCCTACAATATGGCCTTATAAATCAGTGTATACCAGTGTTTAAGCCCAAGCAAGGTCAATGACGACCAGCCAACATGCACAGTGAAGCTCAGCTTGTCATCAACCCACACACCCAAATATTTGTACACTTTAACTCTATAGTATGTCCATCCAATGTAGCAATGACATGATTTGTAACATGCCCGGCATTTGAAAATACCATGCATTTTGTTTTACCCAAATTTAGAACCAGCTTTAAATCATACAGATTCTGTTGTATGATGTTAAACGCTCTTTGGGAATTTTCAAAAGCTAAAGATAAACTACAGTGCTTCTATACTCAGTTTCCCTTTATATGTAAATGAGATATTTCTGTATTTCATTTTCAATACATTTGCAAAAAAAATAAACAACACGTTTTCTCTTTGTTATTATGGGGTGTTGTTGTGTTACAGCCTGAATTTAAAATGGATTAAATATAATAATATAATTCTCACCCATCTACACACAATACCCCGTAATGACAAAGCGAATTACAGAAATATCTAATTTACATAAGTATTCACAGCCCTGAGTCAATACATGTTAGAATCACCTTTGGCAGCGATTACAGCTTGTACACCTGGATTATATTATAAATATTTTTTAAATTATTCAAACTCTGTCAAGTTGGTTGTTGATCCATTGCTAGACAGCCATTTTTCAAGACTTGCCATAGATTTTCAAGCCGATTTAACTAGGCCACTCAAGAACATTTAACGTTGTCTTGGTAAGCAACTCCAATGTATTTGGCCTTGTGATTTAAGTTATTGTCCTGCTCTGACGAAGGTCGTGAGGCAGATACGTAAAGCTTATTAAAGAGCAGTGATACTATCAAGAGCAGTGATACTATCAAGAGCAGTGATACTATCAAGAGCAGTGATACTATCAAGAGCAGTGATACTATCAAGAGCAGTGATACTACCAAGAGCAGTGATACTATCAAGAGCAGTGATACTATCAAGAGCAGTGATACTATCAAGAGCAGTGATACTATCAAGAGCAGTGATACTATCAAGAGCAGTGATACTATCAAGAGCAGTGATACTATCAAGAGCAGTGATACTATCAAGAGCAGTGATACTATCAAGAGCAGTGATACTATCAAGATCAGTGATACTATCAAGAGCAGTGATACTATCAAGAGCAGTGATACTATCAAGAGCAGTGATACTATCAAGAGCAGTGATACTACCAAGATCAGTGATACTATCAAGAGCAGTGATACTACCAAGAGCAGTGATACTATCAAGAGCAGTGATACTATCAAGAGCAGTGATACTACCAAGAGCAGTGTGCGGGTTTCTTCTTTTTTTCTCAGGTTATTGTCCTGCTGAAAGGTGAATTCAAGCAGACTGTAACAGGCTTTCCTCTAGGAGTTTGGTTGTGCTTTTCTCTATTCTGTTTATTTTTTATCCTAAAACACTCCCTAGTCCTTCCTGATGACAAGCATACCCACAACATGATGAAGGCACCACCATGCTTGAAATTATGAATAGTGACACGCAGTGTGTTGTGTTGTGTTGGATTGGCCCACAACATAATGACACATTTTGTACAGTATTATTTAAGTGCCTTATTGCAAATAGGATGTTTTGAAATATTTTAATTCGATACAGGCTTTCTTCTTTTCAGTCTGTCAGTTTAGTATTGTGGAGTAACTACAATGTGGTTGATCCATCCTCAGTTTTCTCTTATCACAGCCATTAAACTCCGACAACTGAGTTAGGAAGGACGCCTGTATCTTTGTAGTGACTGGGTGTATTGATAAACCATCCAAAGTGTAATTAATAACTTCACCATGCTCAAAGGGATATTCAATGTCTGTTTTTATTTTATTTTTACCCGTCTACAAATAGGTGTCCTTTGCGAGGCATTCAAAAACCTCCTTGATCTTTGTGGTTGAATCTGTGTCTGAAATTCACTGCTCGACTGAAGGACCTTACAGATAAATTATATGTGTGGGGTAAAGAGATGAGGTAGTCATTAACAAAATCATGTTAAACACTATTAATGCACACAGAGTGAGTCCATGCAACTTATTATGTGACTTGTTAAGCACATTTTTACTCCAGAAATGATTTAGTCTTTCCATAATAAAGGGGTTGAATTGTTATTGACTCAAGAGATTTTAGCTTTTCATTTCAAATTCACTTGTAAAATGTATAAGAATTCCACTTTATGGGGTATTGTGTGTCGGTCGGTGACACAAAATCTCAGGCTGTATCTCAACAAAATGTGGAGAAAGTCAAAGGGTGTGAACACTTTCTGAAGTCACTGTATTATTTAATCTTGGCTCTTGTTTTCTCTGAGAAACAAAGAAAAAGGGACGTTTAGTTTAGGTTTAGGTTTAGTCTAGGTTTAGGTTTAGGTTTAGTCTAGGTTTAGGTTTAGTTTAGGTTTAGTTTAGGTTTAGTTTAGGTTTAGTTTAGGTTTAGGTTTAGTTTAGGTTTAGGTTTAGGTTTAGGTTTAGTTTAGGTTTAGGTTTAGGTTTAGTTTAGGTTTAGGTTTAGGTTTAGTTTAGGTTTAGTTTAGGTTTAGTTTAGGTTTAGTTTAGTTTAGGTTTAGTTTAGGTTTAGGTTTAGTTTAGGTTTAGTTTTAGGTTTAGGTTTAGTTTAGTTTAGTTTAGGTTTAGGTTTTGGTTTAGGTTTAGGTTTTATTTATTTGCACCAAAGAAAATAAGTGATAAACCACAATACAGATGAAAAGAAAAACTACTAAAATAAACTGTGTGCAGGTTGGAAGCTGATATAAAAACCACACTACAAAAAAAACAACTATATACAATATATAAGTACAAAAATAAAAAAAGGTTTGTTGTACCAGATAACAAAACCCACTAATCATAAATGTACAAATGAACCAATTGATATATGTTTTGTTTAACTGTGTTTGTGCATGTACCCCAGTTTGGGCATACCTGTGATAGAGAATTGAGGTGTGGCAGTGGGGAGGGTGAAGGTTGTCACAGTGTCCTGTGTTATATAGATGGATTTCAGAATTAACCTGGAAGAATCCATAGAAGGGTTTAGGTGAACTGTCTGGGAGGTACGTATGAGTATTTGTAGATGAAAATGCATAATTGGCGTACATTAATGTTGTAAATAGACAAGATATTGAGTTTGTTAAACAAAGGTGCAGATGGAGCCAGGTATTTAGAGGGAGGTGACTAGTCCTGCAAATGTATTTTGTTTGATGTGTAATTTGTGTAGGTAGGAGGCTTATGTACTGGCCCAGACAATATTACACTAAATGAGGTAAGAGTAAATTAAGCCATAGTAAAGAGTAAGGAAGCAAGCCTGATGATACCAACAGATTTCCTCACGTTGCTGCAGACAAATTGAATGGGATCTTTCCAAGATAACCTTTCAACTCTGACGAATCTAGTGGATGTCACTTGTTCCATTTCATTTCCACCAATTGAAATTCTAGCCACTTTTGTTGTTGCAATAATTCTTATTATGAATACAACAAAGTTTTTTTTTTTTAAACATTTGTTTTTCTGGAACCATTCAGAAAATGTTATGTATGGGCTAGTGTATGGGCTAGTGTATGGGCTAGTGTATGGGCTAGTGTATGGACTAGTGTATGGGCTAGTGTATGGGCTAGTGTATGGGCTAATGTATGGGCTAGTGTATGGGCTAGTGTATGGGCTAGTGTATGGGCTAGTGTATGGGCTAGTGTATGGGCTAATGTATGGGCTAGTGTATGGGCTAGTGTATGGGCTAGTGTATGGGCTAATGTATGGGCTAGTGTATGGGCTAGTGTATGGGCTAGTGTATGGGCTAATGTATGGGCTAATGTATGGGCTAGTGTATGGGTTAGTGTATGGGCTAGTGTATGGGCTAGTGTATGGGCTAATGTATGGGCTAGTGTATGGGCTAGTGTATGGGCTAGTGTATGGGCTAGTGTATGGGCTAATGTATGGGCTAGTGTATGGGCTAGTGTATGGGCTAGTGTATGGACTAGTGTATGGGCTAGTGTATGGACTAGTGTATGGACTAGTGTATGGGCTAGTGTATGGACTAGTGTATGGGCTAGTGTATGGGCTAGTGTATGGGCTAGTGTATTGGCTAGTGTATGGACTAGTGTATGGGCTAGTGTATGGGCTAGTGTATGGGCTAGTGTATGGGCTAGTGTATGGGCTAGTGTATGGGCAACATTCATAGTATCCATACAATGCTTATGAATGTTATTTCCTTTGTGACATACTGTATTAAACTGACTCGTTCCTAGTGAATACATGATGACCAGACAGAACTCCAGTGAATGTTATGAGAGTTGAATCAATGTGGTTTCCTCTATAACAGATTGGCGTGTCCCTCTCAGGGTGCTGTCGTTAAACTATTCTACTAGTAACTTTCAGCTAGCCTTAATCCCGTCACATCTTCTTTGGGACGGACCCAGAAGAAAAGGAGATTATGTTGTTGTATTTTGGCCATCCCTGGCCTGGCTATCAGTGTTGTATTCTCCATCATAATCCTCTTGTGTTAAAACCATTGAAATAGATTGCCTTGCCGGTCCACTAATCATAGCACATTCATTTGAATGGGGACGACTGCTCTAGTAATTCTGTGTCTAAAGTTCAGACAATCCCTCCCACAGGACAAAGCTGCCTGGGCCACTGTGACTAGAGGACTCTTCGGCCTGGCTACAGAGAAGACAACACTGTCAAATAGTAATGCTAGGATTCCTTAAAGGAGCAATCTGGGATTCCTACATACATTTTTAGGCATTTAAAAATATACCCATATATTCTTGAAGAATATAACTTAGAAATGCCTCATGAGCTTAGTTCAACTGTCGTATCCCATCAGAACCCACAATACTCTTATATTTGTAAATAATGTAATTGTAAACAAATTCTGTATAACTGCAGATTTCTCCTTCAACATATTATGATTTGCCAACTGCAATGGACATGGTTACTGTACACAGCACAATGGTTATGGTTACTATGGTTACTGTACACAGCACAATGGTTATGGTTACTATGGTTACTGTACACAGCACAATGGTTATGGTTACTATGGTTACTGTAGACAGCACAATGTTTAGGGTTACTATGGTTACTGTAGACAGCACAATGGGTAGGGTTACTATGGTTACTGTACACAGCACAATGGTTATGGTTACTGTGGTTACTGTAGACAGCACAATGGTTATGGTTACTATGGTTACTGTACACAGCACAATGATTATGGTTACTATGGTTACTGCACATAGCACAATGGTTATATTACTATGGTTACTGTTCACATCACTATGGTTACTGTACACAGCACGATGGTTATGGTTACTATGCTTACTGTACACAGCACAATAGTTATGGTTACTATGGTTACTGTACACAGCACAATGGTTATGGTTACTGTACACCTCACTATGGTTACTGTACACAGCACAATGGTTATGGTTACTATGGTTACTGTACACCGCAGAACGATTATGGTTACTATGGTTACTGCACATAGCACAATGGCTATGGTTACTGTACACAGCAGAATGGTTATGGTTACTATGGTTACTGCACATATCACAATGGTTATGTTACTATGGTTACTGCACACAGCACAATGGCCTCTCAGTACTAGTACTACTTGCCAGTTTTGTCAGCTCTGCTCCGTATCTAACCCAGAATGTTTTCCCCCTTTAAGTTACAATGACATCGGACATTATTCATGCCTTAAGATCCAGTACTTGGTGAAATGTGTAATCATTTCAGTGCAGTACAGAGCTCTGCTGTGCTCCAGAGGAGAGGGGAGTATGCCCCAAATGGAACCCTATTCCCTATATAGTGCACTACTTTTGACCAAATGGCACCCTATTCCCCTATTTAGTGCACTACTTTTCACCATGGACCATAGGTAATAAGTAGGGAATAAGGTTCTATTTGGGACACAGCCTAGAAGAGATGAAGTGCTACTCCATGTAACTGGGTATTTAATGGCTCCACGTCTCCCAGCTGCATGGGACCCTGGCAGGGTATAGGTTGTAGCTGGGGCTAGGGCCGGGCACGGGGCTAGGGTATAGGTTGTAGCTGGGAACAGGGCCGGGCACGGGGCTAGGGTATAGGTTGTAGCTGGGAACAGGGCCGGGCACGGGGCTAGGGTATAGGTTGTAGCTGGGGCCAGGGATGGGGGCTGAGTTATAGGGCTGAGGTATAGGGCTGGGGTATAGGGCTGGTGGCTGAGGTATAAGGCTGGGGGCTGAGGTATAGGGCTGAGGTATAGGGCTGGGGCTGAGGTATAGGGCTGGGGGCTGAGATATAGGGCTGAGGTATAGGGCTGCGAGCTGAGGTATATGGCTGAGGGCTGAGGTATAGGGCTGAGGGATAGGGCTGAAGGATAGGGCTGGAGGCAGAGGTATAGGGCTGAGGGCTGAGGTATAGGGCTGAGGGATAGGGCTGGAGGCAGAGGTATAGGGCTGGGGGCTGAGGTATAGTGCTGTGTTATAAGGTTGAGGTATAGGGTTGGGGGCTGGGGACTGAGATATAGGGCTGAGGTATAGGGCTGAGGGCTGAGGTATAGGGCTGAGGGATAGGGCTGGAGGCAGAGGTATAGGGCTGGGGGCTGAGGTATAGTGCTGTGTTATAAGGTTGAGGTATAGGGTTAGGGGCTGGGGACTGAGATATAGGGCTGAGGTATAGGGCTGAGGGCTGAGGTATATGGCTGAGGGCTGAGGTATAGGGCTGGGGGCTGAGGTATAGGGCTGTGTTTTATGGCTGAGTTATATGGTTGGGGGCTGGGGGCTGAGATTTAGGGCTGAGGTATAGAGCTGGGGGATAGGGCTGGGGGGTGTTTTAGGGCTGAGTTATATGGTTGGGGGAGGGGGCTGGGGGCTGAGGTATAGGGCTGAGATATAGGGCTGGGGGCTGAGGTATAGGGCTGAGGTATAGGGCCGGGGGCTGAGATATAGGGCTGTGTTATAGGGTTGAGGTATAGGGCTGGAGGCTGAGATATAGGGCTGAGGTATAGGGCTGGGGGCTGAGGTATAGGGCCGGGGGCTGAGGTATAGGACTGGGGGCTGAGGTATAGGACTGGGGGCTAAGGTATAGGGCTGAGGTATAGGCCTGGGGCTGAGGTATAGGGCTGGGGGCTGAGGTATAGGGCTGGGGCTGAGGTATAGGGCTGAGATATATGGCTGGGGGCTGAGGTATAGGGCTGAGGTATAGGGCTGGGGCTGAGGTATAGGGCTGAGATATATGGCTGGGGGCTGAGGTATAGGGCTGAGGGCTGAGGTATAGGGCTGAGGTATAGGGCTGGGGGCTGAGGTATAGGGCTGAGATATATGGCTGGGGGCTGAGGTATAGGGCTGGGGGCTGAGGTATAGGGCTGAGATATATGGCTGGGGGCTGAGGTATAGGGCTGGGGGCTAAGGTATAGGGCTGAGGTATAGGGCTGGGGGCTAAGGTATAGGGCTGGGGCTGAGGTATAGGGCTGAGGTATAGGGCTGGGGGCTAAGGTATAGGGCTGAGGTATAGGGCTGAGGTATAGGACTGGGGGCTAAGGTATATTGCTGAGGTATAGGGCTGAGGTATAGGGCTGGGGGCTAAGGTATAGGGCTGAGGTATAGGGCTGGGGCTGAGGTATAAGGCTGAGATATATGACTGGGGGCTGAGGTATAGGGCTGAGACCTGAGGTATAGGGCTGGGGGCTGAGGTATAGGGCTGAGATATATGGCTGGGGGCTGAGGTATAGGGCTGAGGTATAGGGCTGTGGGCTGAGATATAGGGCTGAGATATATGGCTGGGGGCTGAGGTATAGGGCTGGGGGCTAAGGTATAGGGCTGGGGGCTAAGGTATAGGGCTGAGGTATAGGGCTGGGGGCTAAGGTATGGGGCTGGGGCTGAGGTATAGGGCTGGGGCTGAGGTATAGGGCTGAGGGCTGAGGTATAGGGCTGAGGGCTGAGGTATAGGGAGGAAGGGAGGCATTCAGGCAGGACAGTGAGTGACTGAGGCAGGTGGGTAGGACAGGGAGTGAGGCAGACCGGCAGGCAGGGAGACAGGCAAGCATACAGGTAGAGCAGGGCAGTGAGAGAGGGAGGCAGGTAGGCAGGGCAGGGCAGGGAGAGAGGGAGGGAGGCAGGTAGGCAGGGTAGGACAGGGAGAGCGGGAGGCAGGGAGACAGGACAGAGCACAGAGGCTGGACATGGAGGGAGGGAGGCAGGCAGTGAAGTGTAATGCTGTGTTCTATGTTTAACTCTGCTGCTGTGAATAACTAGAGCTCCTGTATGCATGCCTTGCTTCAACCCGGCCTGGTTAACACTGGCTGGACCTCCTTGTCCCAGCTATAGCAGAGTCAGGCTAAAAATACTGGCTTCGGCTTACAGTGGATTGGTGTTGCCAGCCACTCACAAACTGACAGTGTGAAACCTTTGACTGAATGGATGTGGAGCAATACCTATCTACATTATGATAGAATTAGGCCTGTAATAAATCTCTCTCTCTCTCTCTCTCTTTCTCTCTCTCTCTCTTCCTCTCTCTTTCTTTTCTCTCTCTCTCTCTCTCTCTCTCTCTCTCTCTCTCTCTCTCTCTCTTCCTCTCTCTTTCTTTCTTTCTCTCTCTCTCTCTCTCTCTCTCTCTCTCTCTTTCTCTCTCTCTCTCTCTCTCTCTCTTCCTCTCTCTTTCTTTCTCTCGCTCTCTCTCTCTCTCTCTCTCTTCCTCTCTCTTTCTCTCTCTCTCTCTTTCTCTCTCTCTCTCTCGAATTCGAAGGGCTTTATTGTCATGGGAAACATATGTTTACATTGCCAAAACAAGTCAAGTAGATAATAAAAAATTAACAGTAAACATTACACTCACAAAAGTTCCAAAATAATTAAGACATTCCAAATGTCATATTATGTACTGTATATATGCAGTGTTGTAACGATGTACAAATGGTTAAAGTACAAAAGGGACAATAAATAAACATAAATATGGGTTGTATTTACAATGGTGTTTGTTCTTCACTGGTCACAAATATTGCTGCTGTGATTGCATACTGTGGTATTTCACCCAATAGATATACAACCACCGTGATTATTATTATTTGACCCTGCTAGTCATCTATGAACATTTGAACATCTTGACCATGTTCATCTTGACCTGTTATAATCTCCACCCGGCACAGCCAGAAGAGGACTGGCCACCCCTCATAGCCTGGTTCCTCTCTAGGTTTCTTCCTAGATTCTGGCCTTTCTAGGGAGTTTTTCCTAGCCACCGTGCTTCTACACCTGCATTGCTTGCTGTTTGGGGTTATAGGCTGGGTTTCTGTACAGCACTTGAGATATCAGCTGATGTAAGAAGGCTTTATAAATACATTTAATTGATTGATTGATTGATTGATAGATATGGGAGTTTATCAAAACTGTATTTGTTTTCAAATTCTTTGTGTTCTGTGTAATCTGAGGGAAATATGTGTCTCTGATATGGTCTTACATTTGGCAGGAGGTTTGGAAATGCAGCTCAGTTTCCACCTCATTTTGTGGTCAGTGTGCACATAGCCTGTCTTCTCTTGAGAGCCAAGTCTGCCTTCGGTGGCCTTTCTCAATAGCAAAGTTATGCTCACTGAGTTTGTACATAGTAGAGGTCGACCGATTAATCGGAATGGCCGATTAATTAGGTCCGATTTCAAGTTTTCATAACAATTGGTATTACCTGCATTTTTGGACACTGATTGTGGCCGATTACATTGCACTCCACGAGGAGACTGCGTGGCAGGCTGACCACCTGTTATGCGAGTGCAGAAAGGAGCCAAGGTAAGGTGCTAGCTAGCATTAAACGTATCTTATAAAAAACGATCAATCTTAATTAACATAATCACTAGTTAACTACACATGGTTGATGATATTACTAGTTTATTTAGCTTGTCCTGCATATGATCGATGCGGTGCCTGTTAATTTATCACTTGAATCACAGCCTACTTTGCCAAATGGGTGATTTAACAAGCGCATTCGCAAAAAAAGCACTGTCGTTGCACCAATGTGTACCTAACCATAAACATCAACGCCTTTCTTAAAATCAATACACAAGTACATATTTTTAAACCTGCATATTTAGTTAATGTTGCCTGCTAACATGAATCTATTTGAACTAGGAAAATTGTGTCACTTCTCTTGCGTTCTGTGCAAGCAGAGTCAGGGTATATGCAGCAGTTTGGGCCACCTGGCTCGTTGCAAACTGTGTGAAGACCATTTCTTCCTAACAAAGACCGTAATTAATTTGCCAGAATTGTACATAATTATGACATAACATTGAAGGTTGTGCAATGTAACAGCAATATTTAGACTGAGGGTTGCCAACCATTAGAGAGAATGGGCAGATGTCATTCTTTGTTGTGTATAATTATTTACCTCTATTGTACCATTTTGTTAAGTCTAGATACTGGAACTATACTGA
>NC_092153.1:79588733-79603733 GCF_045791955.1 Oncorhynchus clarkii lewisi
ACCATCACTCTACCATCACTACACCATCACTCCACCATCACTACACCATCACTGCATCATCACTGCACCATCACTGCACCATCACTCCACCATCACTGCACCATCACTCCACCATCACTGCACCATCACTACACCATCACTCCACCATCACTCCACCATCACTACACCATCACTGCACCATCACTGCACCATCACTCCACCATCACTCCATCATCACTCCACCATCACTGCACCATCACTCCACCATTATGCCACCATCACTCCCTCATCACTCCACCCTTTCCTCCTGTGTGTCATTCTGTCAGTTTGAGAGAGCGCTACGCTGTGTGCGTGTGCGCGTGTGTGTGTGTGTGTGTGTGTGTGTGTGTGTGTGTGTGGATGCGCGGGTGTGTATGTGTGTGTGTGTGTGAGTGAGTCACTCCCTGGCTTGTAGTGTAGTCTACCACAACCCCAGTCTGGCATAGCTTCCTGTCTACCCATCAGATATTATCAAATAGTGATCTTTTAGTATTTAGCTTCACTGTCTTCACTCTTCAGTCTCTGTCACTCTCTGGTTTATCACAACAACAACCCCAGTGTTTTATATGCTTTGGCTTTCGCCTCCATCAGACCGACAGCATCATTGCATCAGACCGACAGCATCATTGCATCAGACCGACAGCATCATTGCATCAGACCGACAGCATCATTGCATCAGACCGACAGCATCATTGCATCAGACCGACAGCATCATTGCATCAGACCGACAGCATCATTGCATCAGACCGACAGCATCATTGCATCAGACCGACAGCATCATTGCATCAGACCGACAGCATCATTGCGTCAGACCGACAGCATCATTGCGTCAGACCGACAGCATCATTGCGTCAGACCGACAGCATCATTGCGTCAGACCGACAGCATCATTGCGTCAGACCGACAGCATCATTGCGTCAGACCGACAGCATCATTGCATCAGACCGACAGCATCATTGCATCAGACCGACAGCATCATTGCATCAGACCGACAGCATCATTGCATCAGACCGACAGCATCATTGCATCAGACCGACAGCATCATTGCATCAGACCGACAGCATCATTGCATCAGACCGACAGCATCATTGCATCAGACCGACAGCATCATTGCATCAGACCGACAGCATCATTGCGTCAGACCGACAGCATCATTGCATCAGACCGACAGCATCATTGCGTCAGACCGACAGCATCATTGCGTCAGACCGACAGCATCATTGCGTCAGACCGACAGCATCATTGCGTCAATGCTACATAATCAATTCTGCAGTCAAATCTTTTTCATTATGTAATCCCGACCTTTTTACTAGATATGTGTCTGCCACAACAGTTCCCCTTTTTTACTACTATTTCTGTCAAGTCTACGTAAGTGTATGCATTGGATGCTCTCTATCACAGTGCCATCCGTTTTGACACCACAGCCCCATATACTACCCACCACTACGACCTGTACGCTCTTGTTGGCTGGCCCTCACTTTATTTTCGTCGCCAAACCCACTGGCTCCAGGTCATCTACAAGTCTCTGCCTGGTGTTTAATTGCTAAATTGTAATTATTTCGCCACTATGGCCTATTTATTGCCTTACCTCTCTAATCTTACTACATTTGCACATACTGTATATATACTTTTCTATTGTGTTATTGACTGTACATTTGTTTATGTGTAACACTGTGTTGTTGTTTTTGTTGCACTGCTTTGCTCTATCTTGGTCAGGTTGCAGTTGTAAATGAGAACTTGTTCTCAACTGGCCTACCTGGTTAAATAAAGGTGTTCTCAACTGGCCTACCTGGTTAAATAAAGGTCTTCTCAACTGGCCTACCTGGTTAAATAAAGGTGAGATAAAAACAATTAAAACATACAATTGGATGCATACGTGTGTGTCTGCAGCACACAGAAAACACAACGTACTGCAACTCCCTCTGCAGCACAATGCTGCAAGACAAGCGCAGCGTTCCATTGGAAATGGTGTACCAAAACGCAATGACGTTGTCGGTGTGATCGAGGCGTTAGGGGCCATTTCCCTGCCTAACACCCTTTCCCCAACCACCCATCAGAGCTGGGGAAGCTACTCTGAAAATGTAGCTAGCTACGACACTATCCTTGAGTGGAAAGTATCAAGCTAGTGTACTCTACCACACGCTACTGCATAGTACTGCATTCTTCTTCATACGTTATTGAATTCACTCTCAGCTGTTGTCTGGCTGTCATCATGTCACAACCTCATTGAGGAAATTACATTTTAGTTGTACCTTGTGTACAATTGGACAATACAGTAATATTGTTCTTATTATCTATTTCTTCTACTTCTTCTTCTTCTACTACTTCTTCTTCTTCTTCTTCTACTTCTTCTTCTTCTACTTCTTTTTCTACTTCTTAATCTACTTCTACTTCTTCTTCTACCTCTTCTTCGACTTCTACTTCCTCTTCTACTTCTTCTTCTACTTCTTCTTCTTCTTCATCTTCTACATCTTCTTCTACTTCTTCTTCTTCTTCTACTTATCCTTCTACTTATTCTACTTCTACTTCTTCTTCTATTTCTTCTACTTCTTCTTCTTCTTCTTCTACTTATCCTTCTACATCTTCTTCTACTTCTTCTTCTTCTTCTTCTTCTACTTCTACTTCTTCTTCTACTTCTTTTTCTACTTCTTAATCTACTTCTACTTCTTCTTTTACCTCTTCTTCGACTTCTACTTCCTCTTCTACTTCTTCTTCTACTTCTTCTTCTTCTTCTTCTTCTACTTATCCTTCTACATCTTCTTCTTCTGCTTCTTCTTCTTCTTCTACTTCTTCTTCTTCTTCTACTTATCCTTCTACATCTTCTTCTACTTCTTCTTCTTCTTCTACTTATCCTTCTACTTCTTCTTCTACTTCTTCTTCTTCTTCTTCTACTTCTTCTTCTTCTACTTATCCTTCTACTTCTTCTTCTTCTTCTACTTATCCTTCTACTTCTTCTACGTATCCTTCTACTTCTTCTTCTTCTTCTACTTATCCTTTTACTTCTTCTTCTTCTTCTTCTACTTCTTCTTCTTCTTCTACTTATCCTTCTACTTCTTCTTCTTCTTCTACTTATCCTTCTACTTCTTCTTCTTCTTCTACTTATCCTTCTACTTCTTCTTCTTCTTCTTCTTCTTCTACTTATCCTTCTACATCTTCTTCTACTTCTTCTTCTTCTTCTACTTATCCTTCTATTTATTCTTCTTCTACTTCTTCTTCTACTTCTTAATCTACTTTTACTTCTTCTTCTACTTCTTTTTCTTCTCTCAGACTCACACCCCTACCTCCACCAACCATCAGTGCCTAATCACAGATCTGGGATCAGATAACACACACACACACATTAATTATATCAATGTATCCTAATATCATTGTATTATCCACCCCAGTTAATGAAGAAGGGGAATTTGTGTCTCTCTGAGACTGTGGTATTTGTACCCAGCAGAAAAACATAGAACCAGCATAGGAGAACAGGCAAACATCAACGCTGTCTATGCGTTCTAGTATGGTGGGTGTGTCTGTGTGCACCCGTCTGTCTGTGTGCATGTGTTCACGCTGGTACAGGGTGTGCATGCACCTGATGGATGTAGGGCTGCAGTTTTAATCTATTTAATCTACTGGGCCCACGCTGTCCAGTATCTTCCACAGGGCCCACGCTGTCCAGTATCTTCCACAGGGCCCACGCTGTCCAGTATCTTCCACAGGGCCCACGCCGTCCAGTATCTTCCACAGGGCCCACGCTGTCCAGTATCTTCCACAGGGCCCACGCTGTCCAGTATCTTCCACAGGGCCCACGCTGTCCAGTATCTTCCACAGGGCCCACGCTGTCCAGTATCTTCCACAGGGTCCACGCCGTCCAGTATCTTCCACAGGGCCCACGCCGTCCAGTATCTTACACAGGGCCCACGCTGTCCAGTATCTTCCACAGGGTCCACGCTGTCCAGTATCTTCCACAGGGCCCACGCTGTCCAGTATCTTCCACAGGGTCCACGCTGTCCATTATCTTCCACAGGGTCCACGCTGTCCAGTTTATTCATGTAAGAATGGGCAGGATGTCCAGTATCTTCCACAGGGCCCACGCTGTCCAGTTTATTCATGTAAGAATGGGCAGGATGTCCAGATAATAGAGGGAAGAAAAAGGAACCAGAGTTTTTAGGGGAAACATTTTGTTTCTGATTTGCGTCTTGAATGATAAAAAAGGCTCTAGTTTCAAACAAATACTCAGAAAATACTTTGTACTTTGTACAGTACCTTTGTAAAGGCAAAATAGTGGTGTGTACTGTGCTTGTGATACATTTGTTGTTGTTGATGTTGAGTATTATTCTTCACTGATGAGAAATAAACAAACAACACACTAAAGTGTGTTCAACACACAGTGGTTACCATGGACACGATGTAAGGGGATAAATATGTGTCTTTATTTCTTGAGAGGATTTTCTGCTCCAACAAACTAGCTGAGTGTTTTCCTCCTAAGTGGTTTGGTTTAGTGCCTGTAGGTATTTAGCAGAGTAGAGGGGCTGGGAGACTCTGTAAGGATGAATTAATGAAGGAAGTATTGGTAACGTTAGCAGCTGTTCTGTTGACATGCTCATTATAACTAATATGGGATAACTACTGCTACTATTCAAACTTTTAGCAGATCCATTAATGTTTGTCACATTTGTCACATTTTTTTTATTGTTTTTATTTTTTACCTTTATTTAACTAGGCAAGTCAGTTATGAACAGATTCTTATTTACAATGACGGCCTACCAAAAGGCAAAAGACCTCCTGCGGGGGACGGGGGCTGGGATTAAAATGTTTTATGTAAGACAAAACACACATCACGACAAGAGAGAGACCACAACACTACATAAAGAGAGACACCACAACACTACATAAAGAGAGACACCACGACACTACATAAGACAGACACCACAACACTACATAAAGAGAGACACCACAACACTACATAAAGAGAGACACCACAACACTACATAAAGAGAGACACCACAACACTACATAAAGAGAGACACCACAACACTACATAAAGAGAGACACCACGACACTACATAAAGAGAGACACCACAACACTACATAAAGAGAGACACCACAACACTACATAAAGAGAGACCTAAGACAACAACATAGCAACAACATAGCAAAGCAGCAACACATGACAGCACAGACTGGTAGCAACACCACATAACAACAACATGGTAGCAACACAACATGGTGACAACACAACATGACAACAACATGGTAGCATGGTCGCAGCACAACATGGTACAAACATCACTGGGCACAGACAACAGCACAAAGGGCAACAAGGTAGAGACAACAATACATGTTGTACACGTACACGTGAAGCAGCCACAATTGTCAGGAAGAGTGTTCATGATTGAGTCTTTGAATGAAGAGATTGAGATAAAACTGTCCAGTTTAAGTGTCTTTTGCAGCTCGTTCCAGTCGCTAGCTGCAGCGAACTGAAAAGAGGAGCGACTCAGAGATGTGTGTGCTTAGGAGACCTTTAACAGAATGTGACTGGCAGAACGGGTGTTGTATGTGGAGGATGAGGGCTGCAGTAGATACCTCAGATTGGGGGGAGTGAAGCCTAAGAAGCTTTAATAAATAAGCATCAACCAGTGGGTCTTGCGATGGGTATACAGAGATGACCAGTTTACAGAGATGTATAGAGTGCTGTGATGTGTCCTATAAGGAGCATTGGTGGCAAATCTGATGGTCGAACATCTAGCTGCTCGAGAGCACCCTGACCTCTATAAATTACGACTCCAGAATCTGGGTAGAATGGTCATCTGAATCAATGTTAGTTTGGAAGCTGGGGTGAATGGGGACCGATTACGATATTGGAAACCAAGTCAAGATTCAACCTTAGCCTGCAGCTTTGATATGTGCTGAGAGAAGGACAGTATACCGTCTAGCCATACTCCCAAGTACTTGTATGAGGTGACTACCTCAAGCTCTAAACCCTCAGCAGTAGCAATCACACCAGTGGGGAGAGGGGCATTCTTCTTCCCAAACCACATGACCTTTGTTTTGGAGGTGTTCAGAACCAGGTTAAGGGCAGAAAAAGCTTGTTGGACACTAAGAAAGCTTTGTTGTAGAACGTTTAACACAAAATCCCAGGAGGGTCCAGCTGTATCATCTGCATATAAATGGATGAGAGAGCTTCCTACTGCCTGAGCTATGTTGTTGATGTAAATTGAGAAGAGCGTGAGGCCAAGAATCGAGCCTTGGGACACTCCCTTGGTGACAGGCAGTGGCTGAGACAGCAGATGTTCTGACTTTTTACACTGCACTCTTCGAGATAAGTAGTTAGCAAACCAGGTCAAAGACCCCTCAGAGACAACAATACTCCTTAGCCGGACCACAAGATTGGAATAGTCTACCATATCAAAAGCTTTGGCCAAGTCAATAAAAATAGCAGCACAACATTGCTTAGAATCAAAGGCAATGGTGACATAATTTAGAAACTTGCAGTGACACATCTATAACCTGAGCAGAAACCAGATTGCATTCCAGAGAGAACACTATAAACATCAAGAAAGCCAGTCAGTTGATTATTAAGTTTTTCCAACACTTTTGAAAATAGAAATTGGCCTATAAACATTTAGGATCAGCTTGATCTCCCCCTTTAAATAAAGGACTCACGGTGGCTGCCTTCTAATCAATAGGAACCTCCACTGAGAGTAGAGACAGCTTAAAAAGGTCAGAGATAGGCTTGGTGATGATAGGGGCTGTGACCTTAAAGAAGACATCTGACCCAGATGTTGTTTGGGGTCAAGTTTAATAAGGAGCTCCTTTAGCACCTCAGATTCAGTGACCGCCTGCAGGGAGAAACCTTGTAGCGGGGCAGGGGGAAAAGTCGCATTAGAAGGGGTGGGAGATGGATGAGCATCAGGGATAGTCCCATTAGAAGGGGTGGGAGATGAGGAGCATCAGGGCTAGTCCCATTAGAAGGGGTGGGAGATGAGGAAATGTTGGACGGGCAATGAGGCATGGCTGAGTCAAATAGGAATCCTGTGGTGATTAAAGAGCTCAGCCATGTGCTCCTTCTCATTAACGACCACATCATCAACATTAAGGTACATGGGCAGCTGTGAGGAGGAAGCTTTATTCTGCAGGTCTTCCACAGTTTTCCAGAACTTCTTGGGGTTAGACCCACAGAGAGAGAACTGCAACCTTAAAGTAACTATAATATTGGCCTTCTGGATAGCCTGAGTATACTTGTTTCTCATATGCCTGAATGATAGCCAGTCAGCCTGAGTATACTTGTTTCTCTTATGCCTGAATGATAGCCAGTCAGCTTGAGTATACTTGTTTCTCATATGCCTGAATGATAGCCAGTCAGCTTGAGTATACTTGTTTCTCATATGCCTGAGTATGCGTGTGCCAAATGGAATTCTTGAGGAGTAACTCTGCCAGATCACAGTCAAACCAGGAACTTGTTTTTAATTTTAATTTTCTTTATGGGGGCGTGTTTGTTAACAATACCACTGAAAAAAAGAAAAAACAAGAAGGTTTAAGCGTGTTCGACAGAGGGGATCAAGCTGATTCTATACCAATTTACAGAGGCCAGGTCATGAAGGAACGCTTGCTCATTAAAGTTTTTTAGCAAGCGTCTATGACAAAGCAGGACAGGTTGTTTCACTGAGCAGACATTACGAACACAGGCTGTAAAACAGTGACCACTAAGGTCATTACAGAAAACACTGTAATGATATTTATCAGGATCATTTGTGAGATAACATCAAGGAGAGAAGACTTTTCTGGGTGTTTAGAGTCATACCTTTGTCACACCTACTCCCGCTCTCCCTACGAGTGCCAGGCTGCCCTGCACTACGCAGTCCTGCAAACATCATTACGCACACCTGCTTTCCTCGTCACACGCATCAACGATTCATGGCTTTCATGCCCTAGCTGGCTTGAGAAGTTTCCTTGCCCCAGTTGGCTCGGCAGGCTATCATCCAACGTCATTTCTCAGCCGGATCGTCAGGGTTTTACGGCTCAGCCGGATCATCAGGCTCCCACGTTTCAGTCAGCTTGCCAGGCTTCCACGTCCCAGCGGGATCATCAGGATTTAAGGCTCAACCAGATCGTCAGGCTCTCACGCCTCAGCCGGTTCGCTAGACTCCTCTGATGGTTCGTCAGGCTTCTATGCCCCAGCCGGCTTGTCCAGCGCCCATGCCTCGGCCGGCCCGTCAGGCTCGCCCAGGTGGGACGCTGGGTGGTGCCCCTAGATGGTGAGGAGGGTACTGTCACGCCTGCTCCCGCTCTCCCTCCTTAGCGCCCAAGTGCAGGGCGGGTATGTTACAGGCGGATGCTGATGGTGGACAATAACACCCAGCAACAGTCAACAAAGAGCTATTTGAAAATGTAATACTTAAAACCAACAAATCAAATTGTTTGGGGACAGACTTGGTGGAGACAACCAAGCACTGAAGGTGATCCTGTTACGCGGAGTGGAACAGGGAAACCCAAGAGCAGACTCAGATGAGGAGACTGGGATGAAGTAAACAAGTTATTTACTGAAAAACAGGGGGAAGATGGAGAGGCAGGCCAGGGGAAGCTCGGACGGATTGCAGGAAACCAGGTGTGGAGGCTGAGGCTGGAGCGAGAGGGGTTGGGACAGAGTTAGCAGGTCAGGAGGGGAATCCAAGGGAGCAGTAGAGTGGGGAATCCAGGGGAGAGTAGCAGGATGAGGCGACGTGAGACTGGAGACAGGGACCATTGTCAGAGAGGGCAGAACTGTAGCGGAGAGGAAAACCGTGTCAGGCAAGGAAAATAGGCACAACAGGATAACAGGATCTGAATAGTAACAAACAGCTAGAAACGTAGACTGATTGAGCAGAGATTACGATCTGGCAGTGTGGAAGTGGCAGGGCTGAGTATTTGTAGAGGTCTTGATTATGGAACAGGTTGCAGCTTGCAATGATCTGCTCTGACTCCAGCATACCTGTCTCCGCCCACACAATCACACACAGAGAGAGAGGGGGAGAGAGAGAGAGAGCACTGGGGGAGTGGCGGCAGGTCAAGGAGACACAGGATGAGCAGTAGAGGGCGTGGCAGGAGCAGATGTAACAGATCCTTGGTAAAGATTGCCACTCCACCACCTTTGGAAGATATGTCTTGCCGAAAAAGGTTATAACCAGAAAGGTTAACATCAGTGTTAAAAACCCTCTTTCTTAATCACGTCTCACTAATGACCAACACATCAAATCAAATCAAATTGATTTATATAGCCCTTCTTAAATCAGCTGATATCTCAAAGTGCTATACAGAAACACAGCCTAAAACCCCTAACAGCAAGCAATGCAGGTGTGGAAGCACGGTGGGTAGGAAAAACTCCATAGAAAGGCAAGAACCTAGGAAGAAACCTAGAGAGGAACCAGGCTATGAGGGGGTGACCAGTCCTCTTTTGGCTGTGCCGGGTGGAGATTATAAAAGAACATAGCCAAGATGTTCAAATGTTCATAAATGACCAGCATGGTCAAATAATAATAATCACAGTAGTTGTCGAGGGTGCAACAAGTCAGCACCTCAGGAGTAAATATCAGTTTTCATAGCCGATCATTGAGAGTATCTCTACCGCTCCTGCTGTCTCTAGAAAGTTGAAAACAGCAGGTCTGGGACAGGTAGCACGCCCAGTGAACAGGTCAGGGTTCCATAGCCGCAGGCAGAACAGTTGAAACTGGAGCAGCAGCACGGCCAGGTGGACTGGGGACAGCAAGGAGTCATCATGCCAGGTAGTCCTGAGGCATGGTCCTAGGGCTCAGGTCCTCCGAGAGAGAGAAAGAGAGAATTAGAGAGAGCATACTTCAATTCACACAGGACACCGGATAAGACAGGAGAAGTACTCCAGATATAACAAACTGACCCTAGCCCCCCGATACATAAACTACTGCAGCATAAATACTGGAGGCTGAGAGAGGAGGGGTCAGGAGACACTGTGGCCCCATCCGATGATACCCCCGGACAGGCCAAACAGGCAGGATCTAACCCCACCCACTTTGCCAAAGCACAGCCCCCACACCACTAGCGGGATATCTTCAACCACCAACTTACCATCCTGAGACAAGGCCGACTATAGCCCACAAAGATCTCTGCCACGGCAAAACCCAAGGGAGGGTTTTGCCAGGAAGATCACGTCAGTGACTCAACCCACTCAAGTGACGCACCAGTAAGCCAGTGACTCAGCCCCTGTAATAGGGTTTGAGGCAGAGAATCCCAGTGGAGAGAGGGAAACCGGCCAGGCAGAGACAGCAAGGGCGGTTCGTTGCTCCAGAGCCTTCCGTTCACCTTCACACTTCTGGGCCAGACTGCACTCAATCATATTACCTACTGAAGAGATGAGTCTTCAGTAAAGACTTAAAGGTTGAGACCTCTCACAGACGGAGACTCGGCAGGCAGACCATTCCATAAAAATGGAGCTCTATAGGAGAAAGCCCTGCCTCCAGCTGTTTGCTTAGAAATTCTAGGGACAATTAGGAGACCTGCAACTTGTGACTGTAGCGTACGTGTAGGTATGTACGGCAGGGCCAAATCGGAAAGATAGGTAGGAGCAAGCCCGTGTAATGCTTTGTAGGGAGCAGTAAAACCTTGAAATCAGCCCTTGCCTTAACAGGAAGCCAGGGTAGGGAGGCTAGTACTGGAGTAATATGATCAAATTATTTGGTTCTAGTCAGGATTCTAGCAGCCGTATTTAGCACTAACTGAAGTTTATTTTGTGCTTTATTCGGGTAGCCTGAAAGTAGAGCATTGCAGTAGTCTAACCTAGAAGTAACAAAAGCATGGTTACATTTTTCTGCATCATTTTTGGACAGAAAGTTTCTGAATTTTGCAATGTTACGTAGATGGAAAAAACACATCTGGATTGGAGCTGTGAACCCACACTTTCAATTGATCAATTTTAGGTAATACGCTGATAGTGTTAATGTGCAGAAAACCCAGGCCTTTACGAGAGCAGAAATTAGTGAAACAGATATCAGAGTACAAGTAAAAATTAGGACTAGCAACAGTAGATGGGCCAGGGTGTACATGTACATTTCAAGATATCATCAGCAGTAATACAATCAGGGCACGGCAGAGGACAGGGAGAGCTCTGCAGTGTTGATTTTTTTATGTGATTTGAATGTGCATCAGATGGCAACAATATCATATTGTTCAGCAATTTCATCAGGTAACATGAATACAAAGCTTGGCGAGAGGTGGTTGGAATAGGATGGAAGGTCAAGAGTTGGTGTAACCAATCGAGAGTCAGAGTCCCGAGTGTGGGAATAAACATAGTCTGTCCCACGGTTCGATAAACAACCAAGTTCATAGTCAACAAAGCATGGAGGAGTCATGAGGCAAATAGCATAAACGACTTGGGGCTAGCCATTGTAAGTTCAAAGAGTCACTCGCCCTAACAAGATAACTTGAGAGTGTATCTCTATGAGTCCAGGAGGCTATAAAAGTCTGAGATTAAATAAATAAATAATAGGTCTATACTAGTTAATTTTAGTGTTTCTGAGTAAGCTCACATAATAAGCTTCACAAGTTAATTAGCCTACCTAAAATTCCGATCAGTCCAAAGTCTGCTGTGTGTGTGTGCTGGAGGCTAGCGAAAGCTCGGGAAAGAGGGGGGAGTGTGGCGGGGATACCTGTACCAGACAGGGGGAGACAGGCCAGGGCAGACGGTTAACAGATCTGCAGGTGGAATCCAAGCTGCAGTGCAGCAGGCAATGGGGAGTAGGTGTCACACTCACTTGGGAGAAGCTTTTTTCGGGAGACAGATTCCTTGTAGAAAATCACAGCTAGCTAGCTAACGTAGCTATCAAGTCTCTGTCAACCGGGTTTTTTTTCCAGGTGAAAAAGGAGGTCTTTAGCTAGCCATATCTCTTCAGTTTCAGTGAATGGTCTTTTACGACGTATAAGCAAAGTTGTCCTGTGGCTGTTGTATTTTGTAGATTGTGAGGAGAATATCTTCTGATGCGATCAAAGTAACACTATTGTTTCTTATTGAGGTAATTTAATTTACAATTGAAGTGGTCCTGGCTGCATATCCGTTCAAAGTAGATATGACTCCAGGGGGGACTGTATTGTAATGACCTCTGAACAGAGGGAGGGGGCTTCAAAGGCCTCTGCATTTGGGTGGAGGAGGCTGTGAAACTCTCCTGACATTGTTGGGCTCAAGGGATTTGACACCTCAGTGCTAATTGAAGTTGCAGCGAAATCTGTTCTGTCCTAGCAAGCTTGGTAGCCTTAACTTAGCATTCAGTCCTTATAAAGTAAAATATATAATGTTTATGTATTTTTTCTTCTTGGCTTTAAAAGTATCTTCAGACTAAACATTATTCAACCAGTTCCAGGTTGGATGGTGTTTACAGGTTTCTGTTGTGCTTCATTTTCTGGTTGTTGGTTTGCCAAGCATTAGCTGTATAGTCCTTGGAAATAAGAATCTTTGGCAGTAGGAATCCTTCCAGGTAATTTTGTCCAAAATCAGGTTGTAGGTTTTGAGTTTTGATTTGGAGTGAAGGTTATGTTGTGGAGGGTAGTATCCTGTATATGTCCTGGTGACATAGTGAAGGTTATGTTGTGGAGGGTAGTATCCTGTATATGTCCTGGTGACATAGTGTTGTAGAGGGTAGTATCCTGTATATGTCCTGGTGACATAGTGAAGTTTATGTTGTGGAGGGTAGTATCCTGTATATGTCCTGGTGACATAGTGTTGTAGAGGGTAGTATCCTGTATATGTCCTGGTGACATAGTGTTGTAGAGGGTAGTATCCTGTATATGTCCTGGTGACATAGTGTTGTAGAGGGTAGTATCCTGTATATGTCCTGGTGACATAGTGAAGGTTATGTTGTGGAGGGTAGTATCCTGTATATGTCCTGGTGACATAGTGAAGGTTTTGTTGTAGAGGGTAGTATCCTGTATATGTCCTGGTGACATAGTGTTGTAGAGGGTAGTATCCTGTATATGTCCTGGTGACATAGTGTTGTAGAGGGTAGTATCCTGTATATGTCCTGGTGACATAGTGTTGTAGAGGGTAGTATCCTGTATATGTCCTGGTGACATAGTGAAGGTAATGTTGTAGAGGGTAGTATCCTGTATATGTCCTGGTGACATAGTGTTGTAGAGGGTAGTATCCTGTATATGTCCTGGTGACATAGTGTTGTAGAGGGTAGTATCCTGTATATGTCCTGGTGACATAGTGAAGGTTATGTTGTAGAGGGTAGTATCCTGTATATGTCCTGGTGACATAGTGAAGGTTTTGTTGTAGAGGGTAGTATCCTGTATATGTCCTGGTGACATAGTGTTGTAGAGGGTAGTATCCTGTATATGTCCTGGTGACATAGTGAAGGTTATGTTGTAGAGGGTAGTATCCTGTATATGTCCTGGTGACATAGTGTTGTAGAGGGTAGTATCCTGTATATGTCCTGGTGACATAGTGTTGTAGAGGGTAGTATCCTGTATATGTCCTGGTGACATAGTGAAGGTTTTGTTGTAGAGGGTAGTATCCTGTATATGTCCTGGTGACATAGTGAAGGTTATGTTGTGGAGGGTAGTATCCTGTATATGTCCTGGTGACATAGTGTTGTAGAGGGTAGTATCCTGTATATGTCCTGGTGACATAGTGTTGTAGATGGTAGTACCTGTATATGTCCTGGTGACATAGTGAAGGTTATGTTGTGGAGGGTAGTATCCTGTATATGTCCTGGTGACATAGTGTTGTAGAGGGTAGTATCCTGTATATGTCCTGGTGACATAGTGAAGGTTATGTTGTAGAGGGTAGTATCCTGTATATGTCCTGGTGACATAGTGAAGGTTATGTTGTGGAGGGTAGTATCCTGTATATGTGTTACATAACTAGGAGTGGTGGGTGAGGAGTCAGGCGTAGAGAGCAGAGGTTTAAGGAAAACCGTATTTATTCTGGTGATAAATAGTCATGCCAAAACAACAGGCAAATAAATGTCCTTAAGTAATGATGGACTGTCATTTCTCTTTGCTTATTTGAGCTTTTCTTGCCATAATATGGACTTGGACTTTTACCAAATAGGGCTATCTTCTGTATACCACCCCTACCTTGTCACAACACAACTGATTGGCTCAAACACATTAAGAAGGAAAGAAATTCCACAAATGCATTTTTAGCAAGGCACACCTGTTAATTTAAATGTATTCCAGGTGACTACCTCATGAAGTTGGTTGAGAGAATGCCATCAGCGTGAAAAGCTGTCATCAAGGCAAAGGGTGGCTACTTTGAAAAATCTCTAACTTAAAATACATTTTGATATGTTTAAAGATTTTTTTGGTTACTACATAATTCCATATGTGTTATTTCATAGTGTTGATGTCTTCACTAATATTCTACAATGTAGAAAATAGTATGAATAAAGAAAAACCCTTTAATGAGTAGGTGTGTCCAAACGTTTGACTGGTACTGTTTGTCCTGACGTTATTAAACATTCATAGGTTAAACCCACCCGTAGCACGTTCAATTATACAAGGCAGTTTACATCACAGGCCTACGGTATGAATGGGCTGAGTCAGTATTTTTGAATCACCTTGTTGTTCGGTATGTACCAGATATACTGCCATCTAGTGTTCAAGATTCACAATGCACTTTATATATATATGTTTTTATCATGATGTAAAAAAACATATGACGTACTGAGAATATGTAAATTCTGCCTTTGAATAAAATCAGAGAGCACTGAAAACATTATTAGCATTGACAGAAGGACTGCTACCCACAGTAGAGTATTTGTACCCATATTGATTCAGTTGTTTTTGTGATTGTGTAATTCTCCAAGTGTTTAGGATGAAATACATCATGTTTAGAGTTCTTTAAAGGGGCAGTCCACATTTTTGTACATATAAATGAATGATATAATAAGCCTACTCATTTGTTCTTGAAGAATTCAACTTATAAATGCCTCATGAGTTTAGTTCAACCGCCGTACCGTACCCCATCAGAACCCAAAATGGTACATAAGCCTG
>NC_092153.1:79608733-79611233 GCF_045791955.1 Oncorhynchus clarkii lewisi
TTTCTCTGCTCCAGGGTTACAGTGTGAATGGGATGAAGGGTTTCTCTTCCCCAGGGTTACAGTGTGAATAGGGTTTCTCTGCTCCAGGGTTACAGTGTGAATAGGATGAAGGGTTTCTCTTCCCCAGGGTTACAGTGTAAATAGGGTTTTCTCTGCTCCAGGGTTACAGTGTGAATAGGATGAAGGGTTTCTCTGCTCCAGGGTTACAGTGTGAATAGGGTTTCTCTGCTCCAGGGTTACAGTGTGAATAGGATGAAGGGTTTCTCTGCTCCAGGGTTTCAGTGTGAATAGGGTTTCTCTGCTCCAGGGTTACAGTGTGAATAGGATGAAGGGTTTCTCTGCTCCAGGGTTACAGTGTGAATAGGGTTTCTCTGCCCCAGGGTTACAGTGTGAATAGGGTGAAGGGTTTCTCTGCTCCAGGGTTAGAGTGTGAATAGGGTTCCTCTTCCCCAGGGTTACAGTGTGAATAGGATGAAGGGTTTCTCTGCCCCAGGGTTACAGTGTGAATAGGATGAAGGGTTTCTCTGCTCCAGGGTTACAGTGTGAATAGGGTTTCTCTACCCCAGTGTTACAGTGTGAATGGGATGAAGGGTTTCTCTGCTCCAGGGTTACAGTGTGAATAGGATGAAGGGTTTCTCTGCCCCAGGGTTACAGTGTGAATAGGGTTTCTCTACCCCAGGGTTACAGTGTGAATAGGGTGAAGGGTTTCTCTGCCCCAGGGTTACAATGTGAATAGGATGAAGGGTTTCTCTACCCCAGGGTTACAGTGTGAATAGGATGAAGGGTTTCTCTACCCCAGGGTTACAGTGTGAATAGGATGAAGGGTTTCTCTGCTCCAGGGTTACAGTGTGAATAGGATGAAGGGTTTCTCTGCTCCAGGGTTACAGTGTGAATAGGGTTTCTCTACCCCAGGGTTACAGTGTGAATAGGATGAAGGGTTTCTCTACCCCAGGGTTACAGTGTGAATAGGATGAAGGGTTTCTCTACCCCAGGGTTACAGTGTGAATAGGATGAAGGGTTTCTCTGCTCCAGGGTTACAGTGTGAATAGGATGAAGGGTTTCTCTGCTCCAGGGTTACAGTGTGAATAAGGTGAAGGGTTTCTCTGCTCCAGGGTTACAGTGTGAATAGGATGAAGGGTTTCTCTTCCCCAGGGTTACAGTGTGAATAGGGTTTCTCTGCTCCAGGGTTACAGTGTGAATAGGATGAAGGGTTTCTCTGCTCCAGGGTTACAGTGTGAATAGGGTTTCTCTGCTCCAGGGTTACAGTGTGAATAGGATGAAGGGTTTCTCTGCTCCAGGGTTACAGTGTGAATAGGGTTTCTCTGCTCCAGGGTTACAGCGTGAATAGGATGAAGGGTTTCTCTGCTCCAGGGTTACAGTGTGAATAGGGTTTCTCTGCCCCAGGGTTACAGTGTGAATAGGGTGAAGGGTTTCTCTGCTCCAGGGTTAGAGTGTGAATAGGGTTCCTCTTCCCCAGGGTTACAGTGTGAATAGGATGAAGGGTTTCTCTGCCCCAGGGTTACAGTGTGAATAGGGTTTCTCTACCCCAGGGTTACAGTGTGAATGGGATGAAGGGTTTCTCTGCCCCAGGGTCACAGTGTGAATAGGATTAATGGTTTCTCTGCTCCAGGGTTACAGTGTGAATAGGATGAAGGGTTTCTCTGCCCCAGGGTTACAGTGTGAATAGGGTTTCTCTACCCCAGGGTTACAGTGTGAATAGGGTGAAGGGTTTCTCTGCCCCAGGGTTACAATGTGAATAGGATGAAGGGTTTCTCTGCCCCAGGGTTACTGTGTGAATAGGATGAAGGGTTTCTCTACCCCAGGGTTACAGTGTGAATAGGATGAAGGGTTTCTCTACCCCAGGGTTACAGTGTGAATAGGATGAAGGGTTTCTCTGCTCCAGGGTTACAGTGTGAATAGGATGAAGGGTTTCTCTGCTCCAGGGTTACAGTGTGAATAGGGTTTCTCTACCCCAGGGTTACAGTGTGAATAGGATGAAGGGTTTCTCTACCCCAGGGTTACAGTGTGAATAGGATGAAGGGTTTCTCTACCCCAGGGTTACAGTGTGAATAGGATGAAGGGTTTCTCTGCTCCAGGGTTACAGTGTGAATAGGATGAAGGGTTTCTCTGCTCCAGGGTTACAGTGTGAATAGGATGAAGGGTTTCTCTACCCCAGGGTTACAGTGTGAATAGGATGAAGGGTTTCTCTGCTCCAGGGTTACAGTGTGAATAGGATGAAGGGTTTCTCTACCCCAGGGTTACAGTGTGAATAGGATGAAGGGTTTCTCTGCTCCAGGGTTACAGTGTGATATATCATTGGAATGTGGTACAAACCGAGGCAACGGTGTGCTTTAGGACCATGTGTACTCCTCTGAGCGGTCAGGTAGAGAGTTTGGAGTGTTTATCTGACTGGATAATTGTTTAAAATTAAAATTAAATATTTTTGTACCTCTACCATTCATTTCTACCATGTAATTCTTCCTTTGCTGGTACCTGTTTG
>NC_092153.1:79616233-79661233 GCF_045791955.1 Oncorhynchus clarkii lewisi
GAGAATGCTGTTCATCGACTACAGCTCGGCATTCAACACCATAGTACCCTCCAAGCTCGTCATCAAGCTCGAGACCCTGGGTCTCGACCCTGCACTGTGCAACTGGGTACTGGACTTCCTGACGGGCCGCCCCCAGGTGGTAAGGGTAGGCAACAACATCTCCTCCCCGCTGAATGCTTTTAGTTTTTGAAATATTTAGGACTAACTTATTCCTTGCCACCCATTCTGAAACTAACAGCAGCTCTTTGTTAAGTACTGCAGTCATTTCAGTCGCAGTCATTCAGCTGACGTGTATAGACACACTGGCTTTACTCAAAGACAGTGAGTGGCATGTTATTAGTGAATATTGAAAAATGTAAAGGGCCTAGACATCTGCCCTGGGGAATTCCTGATTCTACCTGGATTATGTTGGAGAGGCTTCTATTAAAGAACACCCTTCTCTTGCGATGCCACAGGTGTTACAGACAGTGAATAGTATCCAGTCCAGTCAGTCCCTCTCTCTCTTTCCGTCCGTCCGTTCGTCCGTCCCTCTCTCTCTCTCTCTCTCTCTCTCTCTCTCTCTCTGTCTCTCTGTCTGTCTGTCCGTCCGTCCGTCCGTCCGTCCGTTCGTCTGTCCCTCTCTCTCTCTCTCTCTCTCTCTCTCTGTCTGTCTGTCTGTCTGTCTGTCTGTCTGTCTGTCTGTCTGTCTGTCTGTCTGTCTCTCTCTCTCTCTCTCTCTCTCTCTCTCTCTCTCTCTCTCTCTCTGTCTGTCCATCCGTCTGTCTCCCTCTCTCTCTCTCTCTCTGTCTCTCTGTCTGTCCGTCCGTCCGTCCATCTCTCTCTCACTCTCTCTCTCTGTCCATCTGTCTGGCTGTCTGTCTCTCAATTTGTCTCTCCGTCTGTCCCTCTGTACCGCTAGCTTCTCTCTTCTTTATCTTAACACATTTCCATATAGTGCTGGGGAATAAAGGAATAAGGCTATTGGGGAGTAAGGGAATTAGGGAATAAGGGAATAATGGAATAAGGCTATTAAGGAATAAGGAAATAAGGGAATAAGGCTATTAGGGAATAAGGAAATAAGGGAATAAGGCTATTAGGGAATAAGGAAAAAAGGGAATAAGGCTATTAGGGAATATGGGAATACGCCTATTAGGTAATAAGGGAATAAGGCTATTAGGGAATAAGGAATTAAGGGAATAAGGCTATTAGGGAATAAGGAAATAAGGGAATAAGGCTATTAAGGAATAAGGAAATAAGGGAATAAGGCTATTAGGGAATAAGGAAATAAGGGAATAAGGCTATTAGGGAATAAGGAAAAAAGGGAATAAGGCTATTAGGGAATATGGGAATACGCCTATTAGGTAATAAGGGAATAAGGCTATTAGGGAATAAGGAAATAAAGGAATAAGGCTATTAGGGAATAAGGAAATAAGGGAATAAGACTATTAGGGAATAAGGAAAAAAGGGAATAAGGCTATTAGGGAATATGGGAATACGGCTATTAGGGAATAAGGGAATAAGGCTATTAGGGAATAAGGAAATAAGGGAATAAGGCTATTAGAGAATAAGGAAATAAGGGAATAAGGCTATTAGGGAATAAGGAAAAAAGGGAATAAGGCTATTAGGGAATATGGGAATACGGCTATTAGGGAATAAAGGAATAAGGCTACTAGGGAATAAGGAAATAAGGGAATAAGATAATAAGGGAATAATGGAATAAGGCTATTAAGGAATAAGGAAATAAGGGAATAAGGCTATTAGGGAATAAGGAAATAAGGGAATAAGGCTATTAGGGAATATGGGAATACGGCTATTAGGGAATAAGGGAATAAGGCTATTAGGGAATAAGGGAATAAGGCTATTAGGAAATAAGGGAATAAGTGAATAAGTGAATAAGGGAATGATGGAATAAGGCTATTAGGGAATAAGGGAATAAGGGATTAAGGCTATTAGGGAATAAGGAAATTAGCCTGTTCGTCATGTGTTTGAGTGTCTGTGTGTGTTTGGTTTGTGCATGTGCCTGTGTGCCTGTGTGCTTGTGTGTTTGTTTGTGTGTGTGTGTGTGTGTGTATGTGTACGTATGCGCACACGCACTTGTGTGTGTGCCAATCTGTATTCTCGTTAGTTACATTGATGAAATTATTTTCCACATTCAGATGAGATGAGATTTAGCTAGGCTCCTCCAATTATGTGGAAGTCTCTGAGGCCCATGTGTCAAGTCTACCATGCTTCAGGACTCAGCACACTGCTGCCTCTCTTATTCAACTTCCCCTTGTGTTTTATAGCATTATAACCTTTCACTCTGTAACACATGTCTGAGAGTTAGACTACTACAATTATGTTGAGGTTTCAGAGGCCCCATGTTGTCTTGTGCAGAACAGACTATAGTGTTTAGTCAAAGAAAGAGGAGGACTGTTGCCACACTGACATCTACCAGCTCATCTCTGACATCTACCAGCTCCTCTCTGACATCTACCAGCTCCTCTCTGACATCTACCAGCTCCTCTCTGACATCTACCAGCTCCTCTCTGACATCTACCAGCTCCTCTCTGACATCTACCATCTCTTCTCTGACATCTACCATCTCCTCTCTGACATCTACCAGCTCCTCTCTGACATCTACCAGCTCCTCTCTGACGTCTACCAGCTCCTCTCTGACATCTACCAGCTCCTCTCTGACGTCTACCAGCTCCTCTCTGACGTCTACCAGCTCCTCTCTGACGTCTACCAGCTCCTCTCTGACATCTACCAGCTCCTCTCTGACATCTACCAGCTCCTCTCTGACATCTACCAGCTCCTCTCTGACGTCTACCAGCTCCTCTCTGACATCTACCAGCTCCTCTCTGACATCTACCAGCTCCTCTCTGACGTCTACCATCTCCTCTCTGACATCTACCAGCTCCTCTCTGACATCTACGAGCTCCTCATTGACATTTACCATCTTCTCTCTGACATCCACCATCTTCTCTCTGACATCTACCAGCTCCTCTCTGACGTCTACCAGCTCCTCTCTGACGTCTACCAGCTCCTCTCTGACATCTACGAGCTCCTCTCTGACATCTACCATCTCCTCTCTGACATCTACCATCTCCTCTCTGACATCTACCATCTCCTCTCTGACATTTACCAGCTTTTCTCTGACATCTACCATCTCCTCTCTGACATCTACCATCTCCTCTCTGACATCTACCAGCTCCTCTCTGACATCTACCATCTCCTCTCTGACATTCGCCAGCTTCTCTCTGACATCTACCATCTCCTCTCTGACATTCACCAGCTTCTTTCTGACATCTACCATCTCCTCTCTGACATCTACCATCGCCTCTCTGACATCTACCAGCTCCTCTCTGACATCTACCATCTTCTCCCAAGCAGTTTAGTGTTGCATAGCCATTAAGTAATGTAATGAAACAGCAGGGAGCAGGTCTCGAACCCTCGACCTTCGAGCCGAGGTTCGGCGCGCTATCGAACATTAAGATAACATCAGTCCTACCTGACCCCATTCACTCTCACATTATACTGAACATTAAGATAACATCAGTCCTACCTGACCCCATTCACACTCACATTATACTGAACATTAAGATAACATCAGTCCTACCTGACCCCATTCACTCTCACATTATACTGAACATTAAGATAACATCAGTCCTACCTGACCCCATTCACTCTCACATTATACTGAACATTAAGATAACATCAGTCCTACCTGACCCCATTCACTCTCACATTATACTGAACATTAAGATAACATCAGTCCTACCTGACCCCATTCACTCTCACATTATACTGAACATTAAGATAACATCAGTCCTACCTGACCCCATTCACTCTCACATTATACTGAACATTAAGATAACATCAGTCCTACCTGACCCCATTCACTCTCACATTATACTGAACATTAAGATAACATCAGTTCTACCTGACCCCATTCACACTCACATTATACTGAACATTAAGATAACATCAGTCCTACCTGACCCCATTCACTCTCACATTATACTGAACATTAAGATAACATCAGTCCTACCTGACCCCATTCACTCTCACATTATACTGAACATTAAGATAACATCAGTCCTACCTGACCCCATTCACTCTCACATTATACTGAACATTAAGATAACATCAGTCCTACCTGACCCCATTCACTCTCACATTATACTGAACATTAAGATAACATCAGTCCTACCTGACCCCATTCACTCTCACATTATACTGAACATTAAGATAACATCAGTCCTACCTGACCCCATTCACTCTCACATTATACTGAACATTAAGATAACATCAGTCCTACCTGACCCCATTCACTCTCACATTATACTGAACATTAAGATAACATCAGTCCTACCTGACCCCATTCACACTCACATTATACTGAACATTAAGATAACATCAGTCCTACCTGACCCCATTCACTCTCACATTATACTGAACATTAAGATAACATCAGTTCTACCTGACCCCATTCACTCTCACATTATACTGAACATTAAGATAACATCAGTCCTACCTGACCCCATTCACTCTCACATTATACTGAACATTAAGATAACATCAGTCCTACCTGACCCCATTCACTCTCACATTATACTGAACATTAAGATAACATCAGTTCTACCTGACCCCATTCACTCTCACATTATACTGAACATTAAGATAACATCAGTCCTACCTGACCCCATTCACTCTCACATTATACTGAACATTAAGATAACATCAGTCCTACCTGACCCCATTCACACTCACATTATACTGAACATTAAGATAACATCAGTCCTACCTGACCCCATTCACTCTCACATTATACTGAACATTAAGATAACATCAGTCCTACCTGACCCCATTCACACTCACATTATACTGAACATTAAGATAACATCAGTCCTGAGGTTTGATCTCAGGGGTGTTTTCTGAGGGTGGGCTGAGGGTTGATATGGGTTGTTTCCTGAGGGTGGGCTGAGGGTTGAGATGGCTTGTTTTCTGAGGGTGGGCTGAGGGTTGATATCAGGGATGTTTTCTGAGGGTGGGCTGAGGGTTGATATCAGGGGTGTTTTCTGAGGGTGGGCTGAGGGTTGATATCAGGGATGTTTTCTGAGGGTGGGCTGAGGGTTGATATCAGGGGTGTTTTCTGAGGGTGGGCTGAGGGTTGAGATGGGTTGTTTTCTGAGGGTGGGCTGAGGGTTGAGATGGGTTGTTTTCTGAGGGTGGGCTGAGGGTTGAGATGGGTTGTTTTCTGAAGGTGGGCTGAGGGTTGAGGTGGGTTGTTTTCTGAGGGTGGGCTGAGGGTTGAGATGGGTTGTTTTCTGAGGGTGGGCTGAGGGTTGAGATGGGTTGTTTTCCGAGGGTGGGCTGAGGGTTGAGATGGGTTGTTTTCTGAGGGTGGGCTGAGGGTTGAGATGGGTAGTTTTCTGAGGGTGGGCTGAGGGTTGAGATAAGGGGTGTTTACAGATCTCTCCTAAACATTGATTTTGTTATTTTCTCTCTTTCAGGGTGGTACCGAGGATTCTCCACCAGGAAGCCCACAATCAAGGTAAATTACCTGGTGCTCTCATTCCTACAACGTTATATGGGACGTGTGTTTCCACACTACACTGTCGACCACTATGATTGGCTGTTTAGCTACGCTCACTAGAGTTCACCATTCTGATTGGCTGTGTACCTACACTCTCTAGAGTTTACCACTCTGATTGGATGTTAACATACACTCTCTAGTGTTTACCACTCTGATTGGCTGTTTACCTACACTCTCTAGAGTTTACCACTCTGATTGGCTGTTAACACACATTCTTTAGTGTTTACCACGCTGATTGGCTGTTTTCACGCTGTGATTGGTGCATTAGTGTATAGCCATGGGGTTCTGCAGTTGTTATGCTTCAATTGAAACAAGGGTTAGTGTTTCATACACCTTATCCACTGTAGGTACAGGAGCAAAGAGGGGAAAACACCCACTATTGGACTAATACAATCCCTGGTATTGGTGTATGATACAGTGTGTATAATGGATCTATAATGCATCAAGCAATCAAATCCATTACATGTATTTGTGTATGATACAGTGTGTATAATGGATCTATAATGCATCAAGCAATCAAATCCATTACATGTATTGTGTATAAAAGGATATTAGTGTATCCAAGTTTATTTTTTTCAAACATACAGTTGTTCTGCTCCTGCATTTGTGAGCCAACACCGTGAAACACTCCAGACGGGTACATTAGACTGTACAGGAACAGACGGTGCATAGCGTGTCATCTCAGCAACATACAACATACAATATACATACAACAGAGACACAGAGCTACAAAAGGGTATATCATACACTACATTTGAGGAACAATGGGAAAGCAGTTCTGCTTTGAAAGTTGATTAACTTGTAACCCCACTTTTGAGAAAATGGCTTGCAACCTCACTTTTGAGAACATGGCTTGCAACCTCACTTTTGAGAAAATGGCTTGCAACCTCACTTTTGAGAACATGGCTTGTGTCCTCACTTTTGAGGATGTTTTGGTACCTACTGGAGAGCTCTTCTTTGTCTACACCCATTCGGCATCGTTCACACCCTCTTAAGCTTTAGCCCCCAAACCAAACTCAGACGATTTGACTCCCCCTAGCAGAGCTGGCTGTTTTCATGTTATCCAGAGCGTTGGTGACCTTATCTGTGCTGTGGGCAAAAATGTAATTGCCGACGTTTACTGACCCCGGCCATATTCAATGTTGTTGAGCCTTCGTATAATCATCAGTTATTCTGTGCTCTGGTACACACAGACGAGAGTGAATCTGAGTAGATGGCCAGACTGAATTTACGATCGCACCTGAAATGGTTATTTGTATAGTGGAGTCTTTTGTTAAGACATGTAGCTAGCTAGCTAAACAGTGAACCAAAATCCCAGAATATGCAGGTAGTTAACCAACCAAGTTCAATGTTAGCTAGCTAACATTGGGCTATAACTAGTCAAACAAAGAGATACGAATAATAAGATCATACTATATCAGGAGGTCTGAAGCTGTACTATATCAGGTCTGAAGCTGTACTATATCAGGTCTGAAGCTGTACTATATCAGGTCTGAAGCTGTACTCTATCAGGTCTGAAGCTGTACTATATCAGGTCTGAAGCTGTACTATATCAGGAGGTCTGAAGCTGTACTATATCAGGAGGTCTGAAGCTGTACTATATCTGGAGGTCTGAAGCTGTACTATATCAGGAGGTTTGAAGATATACTATATCAAGAGGTTTGAAGCTGTACTACATCAGGTCTGAAGCTGTACTATATCATTTCTGAAGCTGTACTATATCAAGAGGTCTGAAGCTGTACTATATCAGGAGGTCTGAAGCTGTACTATATCAGGTCTGAAGCTGTACTCTATCAGGAGGTCTGAAGCTGTACTATATCAGGAGGTCTGAAGCTTTACTATATCAGGAGGTCTGAAGCTGTACTATATCAGGAGGTCTGATGCTGTACTATATCCGGAGGTCTGAAGCTGTACTATATCAGCTCTGAAGCTGTACTATATCAGGAGGTCTGAAGCTATACTATATCAGGAGGTCTGAAGCTCTACTATATCAGGAGGTCTGAAGCTGTACTATATCAGGTCTGAAGCTGTACTATATCAGGAGGTCTGAAGCTGTACTATATCAGGAGGTCTGAAGCTGTACTAAATCAGGAGGTCTGAAGCTGTACTATATCAGGTCTGAAGCTGTACTATATCAGGAGGTCTGAAGCTGTACTATATCGGGTCTGAAGCTGTACTATATCAGGTCTGAAGCTGTACTATATCAGGAGGTCTGAAGCTGTACTATATCAGGTCTGAAGCTGTACTATATCAGGTCTGAAGCTGTACTATATCAGGTCTGAAGCTGTACTATATCAGGAGGTCTGAAGCTGTACTATATCAGGTCTGAAGCTGTACTATATCAGGTCTGAAGATGTACTATATCAGGAGGTCTGAAGCTGTACTATATCAGGACATCTGAAGCTGTACTATATCAGGTCTGAAGCTGTACTATATCAGGTCTGAAGCTATACTATATCAGGAGGTCTGAAGCTCTACTATATAAGGAGGTCTGAAGCTGTACTATATCAGGAGGTCTGAAGCTATACTATATCAGAAGGTTTGAAGCTGTACTATATCAGGACGTCTGAAGCTGTACTATATCAGGTCTGAAGCTGTACTATATCAGGGCTGATGCTATACTATATCAGGAGGTCTGAAGCTGTACTATATCAGGTCTGAAGCTGTACTATATCTGGTCTGAAGCTATACTATATCAGGTCTGAAGCTGTACTATATCAGGTCTGAAGCTGTACTATGTCAGGTCTGAAGCTGTACTATATCAGGTCTGAAGCTATACTATATCAGGAGGTCTGAAGCTGTATTATATCAGGTCTGAAACTGTACCCTATCAGGAGGTTTGAAGCTGTACTATATCAGGTCTGAAGCTGTACTATATCAGGTCTGAAGCTGAAATCTATCATGTCTGAAGCTGTACTATATCAGGAGGTCTGAAGCTGTACTATATCAGGTCTGAAGCTGTACTCTATCAGGAGGTCTGAAGCTGTACTATATCAGGTCTGAAGCTATACTATATCAGGAGGTCTGAAGCTTTACTATATCAGGAGGTCTGAAGCTGTACTATATCAGGAGGTCTGAAGCTGTACTATATCCGGAGGTCTGAAGCTGTACTATATTAGCTCTGAAGCTGTACTATATCAGGAGGTCTGAAGCTATACTATATCAGGAGGTCTGAAGCTCTACTATATCAGGAGGTCTGAAGCTGTACTATATCAGGAGGTCTGAAGCTGTACTATATCAGGTCTGAAGCTGTACTATATCAGGTCTGAAGCTGTACTATATCAGGTCTGAAGCTGTACTATATAAGGAGGTCTGAGGCTGTACTATATCAGGTCTGAAACTGTACTCTATCAGTTCTGAAGCTGTACTATATCAGGAGGTCTGAAGCTGTTCTATATCAGGACGTCTGAAGCTGTACTATATCAGGTCTGAAGCTGTACTATATCAGGTCTGAAGCCATACTATATCAGGAGGTCTGAAGCTGTACTATATAAGGAGGTCTGAAGCTGTACTATATTAGGAGGTCGGAAGCTATACTATATCAGAAGGTCTGAAGCTGTACTATATCAGGACGTCTGAAGCTGTACTATATCAGGTCTGAAGCTGTACTATATCAGGGCTGATGCTATACTATATCAGGAGGTCTGAAGCCGTACTATATCAGGTCTGAAGCTGTACTATATCTGGTCTGAAGCTATACTATATCAGGTCTGAAGCTGTACTATATCAGGTCTGAAGCTGTACTATGTCAGGTCTGAAGCTGTACTATATCAGGTCTGAATCTATACTATATCAGGAGGTCTGAAGCTGTATTATATCAGGTCTGAAACTGTACTCTATCAGGAGGTCTGAAGCTGTACTATATCAGGTCTGAAGCTGTACTATATCAGGTCTGAAGCTGAAATCTATCATGTCTGAAGCTGTACTATATCAGGAGGTCTGAAGCTGTACTATATCAGGAGGTCTGAAGCTGTACTATATCAGGAGGTTTGAAGATATACTATATGAGGTCTGAAGCTGTACTATATCAGGAGGTCTGAAGCTGTACTATATCAGGAGGTCTGAAGCTGTACTATATCAGGAGGTTTGAATATATATTATATCAGGAGGTCTGAAGCTGTACTATATCAGGTCTGAAGCTGTACTATATCAGGAGGTCTGAAGCTGTACTATATCGGGTCTGAAGCTGTACTATATCAGGTCTGAAGCTGTACTATATCAGGAGGTCTGAAGCTGTACTATATCAGGTCTGAAGCTGTACTATATCAGGTCTGAAGCTGTACTATGTCAGGTCTGAAGCTGTACTATATCAGGGCTGATGCTATACTATATCAGGAGGTCTGAAGCTGTACTATATCAGGTCTGAAGCTGTACTATATCTGGTCTGAAGCTATACTATATCAGGTCTGAAGCTGTACTATATCAGGTCTGAAGCTGTATTATGTCAGGTCTGAAGCTGTACTATATCAGGTCTGAAGCTATACTATATCAGGAGGTCTGAAGCTTTATTATATCAGGTCTGAAACTGTACCCTATCAGGAGGTTTGAAGCTGTACTATATCAGGTCTGAAGCTGTACTATATCAGGTCTGAAGCTGAAATCTATCATGTCTGAAGCTGTACTATATCAGGAGGTCTGAAGCTGTACTATATCAGGTCTGAAGCTGTACTCTATCAGGAGGTCTGAAGCTGTACTATATCAGGTCTGAAGCTATACTATATCAGGAGGTCTGAAGCTTTACTATATCAGGAGGTCTGAAGCTGTACTATATCAGGAGGTCTGAAGCTGTACTATATCCGGAGGTCTGAAGCTGTACTATATTAGCTCTGAAGCTGTACTATATCAGGAGGTCTGAAGCTATACTATATCAGGAGGTCTGAAGCTCTACTATATCAGGAGGTCTGAAGCTGTACTATATCAGGAGGTCTGAAGCTATACTATATCAGGAGGTCTGAAGCTCTACTATATCAGGAGGTCTGAAGCTGTACTATATCAGGTCTGAAGCTGTACTATATCAGGAGGTCTGAAGCTGTACTATATCGGGTCTGAAGCTGTACTATATCAGGTCTGAAGCTGTACTATATCAGGAGGTCTGAAGCTGTACTATATCAGGTCTGAAGCTGGACTATATCAGGTCTGAAGCTGTACTATATCAGGTCTGAAGCTGTACTATAAGGAGGTCTGAGGCTGTACTATATCAGGTCTGAAGCTGTACTCTATCAGTTCTGAAGCTGTACTATATCAGGAGGTCTGAAGCTGTTCTATATCAGGACGTCTGAAGCTGTACTATATCAGGTCTGAAGCTGTACTATATCAGGTCTGAAGCCATACTATATAAGGAGGTCTGAAGCTGTACTATATTAGGAGGTCGGAAGCTATACTATATCAGAAGGTCTGAAGCTGTACTATATCAGGACGTCTGAAGCTGTACTATATCAGGTCTGAAGCTGTACTATATCAGGGCTGATGCTATACTATATCAGGAGGTCTGAAGCCGTACTATATCAGGTCTGAAGCTGTACTATATCTGGTCTGAAGCTATACTATATCAGGTCTGAAGCTGTACTATATCAGGTCTGAAGCTGTACTATGTCAGGTCTGAAGCTGTACTATATCAGGTCTGAATCTATACTATATCAGGAGGTCTGAAGCTGTATTATATCAGGTCTGAAACTGTACTCTATCAGGAGGTCTGAAGCTGTACTATATCAGGTCTGAAGCTGTACTATATCAGGTCTGAAGCTGAAATCTATCATGTCTGAAGCTGTACTATATCAGGAGGTCTGAAGCTGTACTATATCAGGAGGTCTGAAGCTGTACTATATCAGGAGGTTTGAAGATATACTATATGAGGAGGTCTGAAGCTGTACTATATCAGGAGGTCTGAAGCTGTACTATATCAGGAGGTCTGAAGCTGTACTATATCAGGAGGTTTGAAGATATACTATATCAGGAGGTCTGAAGCTGTACTATATCAGGTCTGAAGCTGTACTATATCAGGAGGTCTGAAGCTGTACTATATCGGGTCTGAAGCTGTACTATATCAGGTCTGAAGCTGTACTATATCAGGAGGTCTGAAGCTGTACTATATCAGGTCTGAAGCTGTACTATATCAGGTCTGAAGCTGTACTATATCAGGTCTGAAGCTGTACTATATCAGGAGGTCTGAAGCTGTACTATATCAGGTCTGAAGCTGTACTATATCAGGTCTGAAGCTATACTATATCAGGAGGTCTGAAGCTGTACTATATAAGGAGGTCTGAAGCTGTACTATATCAGGAGGTCTGAAGCTATACTATATCAGAATGTCTGAAGCTGTACTATATCAGGACGTCTGAAGCTGTACTATATCAGGTCTGAAGCTGTACTATATCAGGGCTGATGCTATACTATATCAGGAGGTCTGAAGCTGTACTATATCAGGTCTGAAGCTGTACTATATCTGGTCTGAAGCTATACTATATCAGGGTGAAGCTGTACTATATCAGGTCTGAAGCTGTACTATGTCAGGTCTGAAGCTGTACTATATCAGGTCTGAAGCTATACTATATCAGGAGGTCTGAAGCTGTATTATATCAGGTCTGAAACTGTACTCTATCAGGTGGTCTGAAGCTGTACTATATCAGGTCTGAAGCTGTACTATATCAGGTCTGAAGCTGAAATCTATCATGTCTGAAGCTGTACTATATCAGGAGGTCTGAAGCTGTACTATATTAGGAGGTCTGGAGCTGTACTATATCAGGAGGTTTGAAGATATACTATATCAGGAGGTTTGAAGCTGTACTACATCAGGTCTGAAACTGTACTCTATCAGGAGGTCTGAAGCTGTACTATATCAGGTCTGAAGCTATACTATATCAGGAGGTCTGAAGCTTTACTATATCAGGAGGTCTGAAGCTGTACTATATCAGGAGGTCTGAAGCTGTACTATATCCGGAGGTCTGAAGCTGCACTATATCAGCTCTGAAGCTGTACTATATCAGGAGGTCTGAAGCTATACTATATCAGGAGGTCTGAAGCTCTACTATATCAGGAGGTCTGAAGCTGTATTATATCAGGTCTGAAACTGTACTCTATCAGGTGGTCTGAAGCTGTACTATATCAGGTCTGAAGCTGTACTATATCAGGTCTGAAGCTGAAATCTATCATGTCTGAAGCTGTACTATATCAGGAGGTCTGAAGCTGTACTATATTAGGAGGTCTGGAGCTGTACTATATCAGGAGGTTTGAAGATATACTATATCAGGAGGTTTGAAGCTGTACTACATCAGGTCTGAAGCTGTACTATATCAAGAGGTCTGAAGCTGTACTATATCAGGAGGTCTGAAGCTGTACTATATCAGGTCTGAAGCTGTACTCTATCAGGAGGTCTGAAGCTGTACTATATCAGGTCTGAAGCTATACTATATCAGGAGGTCTGAAGCTTTACTATATCAGGAGGTCTGAAGCTGTACTATATCAGGAGGTCTGAAGCTGTACTATATCCGGAGGTCTGAAGCTGCACTATATCAGCTCTGAAGCTGTACTATATCAGGAGGTCTGAAGCTATACTATATCAGGAGGTCTGAAGCTCTACTATATCAGGAGGTCTGAAGCTGTACTATATCAGGAGGTCTGAAGCTGTACTATATCAGGAGGTCTGAAGCTGTACTATATCCGGAGGTCTGAAGCTGCACTATATCAGCTCTGAAGCTGTACTATATCAGGAGGTCTGAAGCTATACTATATCAGGAGGTCTGAAGCTCTACTATATCAGGAGGTCTGAAGCTGTACTATATCAGGTCTGAAGCTGTACTATATCAGGTCTGAAGATGTACTATATCAGGAGGTCTGAAGCTGTACTATATCAGGTCTGAAGCTGTACTATATCAGTTCTGAAGCTGTACTATATCAGGAGGTCTGAAGCTGTACTATATCAGGAGGTCTGAAGCTGTATTATATCAGGTCTGAAGCTGTACTCTATCAGGAGGTCTGAAGCTGTACTATATCAGGTCTGAAGCTGTACTATATCAGGTCTGAAGCTGTACTATATCAGGTCTGAAGCTGTACTATATCAGGTCTGAAGCTGTACTATATCAGGAGGTCTGAAGCTGTACTATATCAGGTCTGAAGCTGTACTATATCAGTTCTGAAGCTGTACTATATCAGGAGGTCTGAAGCTGTACTATATCAGGACGTCTGAAGCTGTACTATATCAGGTCTGAAGCTGTACTATATCAGGTCTGAAGCTATACTATATCAGGAGGTCTGAAGCTGTACTATATAAGGAGGTCTGAAGCTGTACTATATTAGGAGGTCGGAAGCTATACTATATCAGAAGGTCTGAAGCTGTACTATATCAGGACGTCTGAAGCTGTACTATATCAGGTCTGAAGCTGTACTATATCAGGGCTGATGCTATACTATATCAGGAGGTCTGAAGCTGTACTATATCAGGTCTGAAGCTGTACTATATCTGGTCTGAAGCTATACTATATCAGGTCTGAAGCTGTACTATATCAGGTCTGAAGCTGTACTATGTCAGGTCTGAAGCTGTACTATATCAGGTCTGAAGCTATACTATATCAGGAGGTCTGAAGCTTTATTATATCAGGTCTGAAACTGTACTCTATCAGGAGGTCTGAAGCTGTACTATATCAGGTCTGAAGCTGTACTATATCAGGTCTGAAGCTGAAATCTATCATGTCTGAAGCTGTACTATATCAGGAGGTCTGAAGCTGTACTATATCAGGAGGTCTGAAGCTGTACAATATCAGGAGGTTTGAAGATATACTATATCAGGAGGTCTGAAGCTGTACTATATCAGGTCTGAAGCTGTACTATATCAGGAGGTCTGAAGCTGTACTATATCGGGTCTGAAGCTGTAGTATATCAGGTCTGAAGCTGTACTATATCAGGAGGTCTGAAGCTGTACTATATCAGGTCTGAAGCTGTACTATATCAGGTCTGAAGCTGTACTATATCAGGTCTGAAGCTGTAATATATCAGGAGGTCTGAAGCTGTACTATATCAGGTCTGAAGCTGTACTATATCAGGTCTGAAGCTATACTATATCAGGAGGTCTGAAGCTGTACTATATAAGGAGGTCTGAAGCTGTACTATATCAGGAGGTCTGAAGCTATACTATATCAGAAGGTCTGAAGCTGTACTATATCAGAAGGTCTGAAGCTGTACTATATCAGGACGTCTGAAGCTGTACTATATCAGGTCTGAAGCTGTACTATATCAGGGCTGATGCTATACTATATCAGGAGGTCTGAAGCTGTACTATATCAGGTCTGAAGCTGTACTATATCTGGTCTGAAGCTATACTATATCAGGTCTGAAGCTGTACTATATCAGGTCTGAAGCTGTACTATGTCAGGTCTGAAGCTGTACTATATCAGGACGTCTGAAGCTGTACTATATCAGGTCTGAAGCTGTACTATATCAGGGCTGATGCTATACTATATCAGGAGGTCTGAAGCTGTACTATATCAGGTCTGAAGCTGTACTATATCTGGTCTGAAGCTATACTATATCAGGTCTGAAGCTGTACTATATCAGGTCTGAAGCTGTACTATGTCAGGTCTGAAGCTGTACTATATCAGGTCTGAAGCTATACTATATCAGGAGGTCTGAAGCTGTATTATATCAGGTCTGAAACTGTACTCTATCAGGTGGTCTGAAGCTGTACTATATCAGGTCTGAAGCTGTACTATATCAGGTCTGAAGCTGAAATCTATCATGTCTGAAGCTGTACTATATCAGGAGGTCTGAAGCTGTACTATATTAGGAGGTCTGGAGCTGTACTATATCAGGAGGTTTGAAGATATACTATATCAGGAGGTTTGAAGCTGTACTACATCAGGTCTGAAGCTGTACTATATCAAGAGGTCTGAAGCTGTACTATATCAGGAGGTCTGAAGCTGTACTATATCAGGTCTGAAGCTGTACTCTATCAGGAGGTCTGAAGCTGTACTATATCAGGTCTGAAGCTATACTATATCAGGAGGTCTGAAGCTTTGCTATATCAGGAGGTCTGAAGCTGTACTATATCAGGAGGTCTGAAGCTGTAATATATCCGGAGGTCTGAAGCTGTACTATATCAGCTCTGAAGCTGTACTATATCAGGAGGTCTGAAGCTATACTATATCAGGAGGTCTGAAGCTCTACTATATCAGGAGGTCTGAAGCTGTACTATATCAGGAGGTCTGAAGCTGTACTATATCAGGAGGTCTGAAGCTGTACTATATCAGGTCTGAAGCTGTACTATATCAGGAGGTCTGAAGCTGTACTATATCAGGAGGTTTGAAGATATACTATATCAGGAGGTCTGAAGCTGTACTATATCAGGAGGTCTGAAGCTGTACTATATCAGGACGTCTGAAGCTGTACTATATCAGGTCTGAAGCTGTACTATATCAGGTCTGAAGCTGTACTATATCAGGAGGTCTGAAGCTGTACTATATCAGGTCTGAAGCTGTACTATATCAGGTCTGAAGCTGTACTATATCAGGTCTGAAGCTGTACTATATCAGGAGGTCTGAAGCTGTACTATATCAGGTCTGAAGCTGTACTATATCAGGTCTGAAGCTATACTATTTCAGGAGGTCTGAAGCTGTACTATATAAGGAGGTCTGAAGCTTTACTATATCAGGAGGTCTGAAGCTATACTATATCAGAAGGTCTGAAGCTGTACTATATCAGGACGTCTGAAGCTGTACTATATCAGGTCTGAAGCTGTACTATATCAGGGCTGATGCTATACTATATCAGGAGGTCTGAAGCTGTACTATATCAGGTCTGAAGCTGTACTATATCTGGTCTGAAGCTATACTATATCAGGTCTGAAGCTGTACTATATCAGGTCTGAAGCTGTACTATGTCAGGTCTGAAGCTGTACTATATCAGGTCTGAAGCTATACTATATCAGGAGGTCTGAAGCTGTATTATATCAGGTCTGAAACTGTACTCTATCAGGTGGTCTGAAGCTGTACTATATCAGGTCTGAAGCTGTACTATATCAGGTCTGAAGCTGAAATCTATCATGTCTGAAGCTGTACTATATCAGGAGGTCTGAAGCTGTACTATATTAGGAGGTCTGGAGCTGTACTATATCAGGAGGTTTGAAGATATACTATATCAGGAGGTTTGAAGCTGTACTACATCAGGTCTGAAGCTGTACTATATCAAGAGGTCTGAAGCTGTACTATATCAGGAGGTCTGAAGCTGTACTATATCAGGTCTGAAGCTGTACTCTATCAGGAGGTCTGAAGCTGTACTATATCAGCTCTGAAGCTGTACTATATCAGGAGGTCTGAAGCTATACTATATCAGGAGGTCTGAAGCTCTACTATATCAGGAGGTCTGAAGCTGTACTATATCAGGAGGTCTGAAGCTGTACTATATCAGGAGGTCTGAAGCTGTACTATATCAGGTCTGAAGCTGTACTATATCAGGTCTGAAGCTATACTATATCAGGAGGTCTGAAGCTGTATTATATCAGGTCTGAAGCTGTACTCTATCAGGAGGTCTGAAGCTGTACTATATCAGGTCTGAAGCTGTACTATATCAGGTCTGAAGCTGTACTATATCAGATCTGAAGCTGTACTATATCAGGAAGTTTTAAGCTGTACTATATCAGGAGGTCTGAAGCTGTACTATATCAGGAAGTCTGAAGCTGTACTATATCAGGAGGTTTGAAGCTGTACTATATCAGGAGGTCTGAAGCTGTACTATATCAAGAGGTCTGAAGCTGTACTATATCAGGTCTGAAGCTGTACTATATCAGGTCTGAAGCTGTACTATATCAAGAGGTCTTAAGCTGTACTATATCAGGCGGTCTGAAGCTGTACTATATCAGGTCTGAAGCTGTACTATATCAGGAGGTCTGAAGCTGTACTATATCAGGAGGTCTGAAGCTGTACTATATCAGGAGGTCTGAAGCTGTACTATATCAGGAGGTCTGAAGCTGTACTATATCAGGTCTGAAGCTGTACTATATCTGGTCTGAAGCTATACTATATCAGGTCTGAAGCTGTACTATATCAGGAGGTCTGAAGCTGTACTCTGTCAGGAGGTCTGAAGCTGTACTATATCAGGTCTGAAGCTGTACTATATCAGGTCTGAAGCTACACTATATCAGGTCTGAAGCTGTACTATATCAGGAGGTCTGAAGCTGTACTATATCAGGTCTGAAGCTATACTATATCAGGTCTGAAGCTGTACTATATCAGGAGGTCTGAAGCTGTACTATATCAGGTCTGAAGCTGTACTATGTCAGGTCTGAAGCTGTACTATATCAGGTCTGAAGCTATACTATATCAGGAGGTCTGAAGCTGTACTATATCAGGTCTGAAGCTGTACTCTATCAGGAGGTCTGAAGCTGTACTATATCAGGTCTGAAGCTGTACTATATCAGGAGGTCTGAAGCTGTACTATATCGGGTCTGAAGCTGTACTATATCAGGTCTGAAGCTGTACTATATCAGGAGGTCTGAAGCTGTACTATATCAGGTCTGAAGCTGTACTATATCAGGTCTGAAACTGTACTATATCAGGTCTGAAGCTGTACTATATCAGGAGGTCTGAAGCTGTACTATATCAGGACGTCTGAATCTGTACTATATCAGGTCTGAAGCTGTACTATATCAGGTCTGAAGCTGTACTATATCAGGAGGTCTGAAGCTGTACTATATCAGGTCTGAAGCTGTACTATATCAGGTCTGAAACTGTACTATATCAGGTCTGAAGCTGTACTATATCAGGAGGTCTGAAGCTGTACTATATCAGGACGTCTGAAGCTGTACTATATCAGGTCTGAAGCTGTACTATATCAGGTCTGAAGCTGTACTATATCAGGAGGTCTGAAGCTGTACTATATCAGGTCTGAAGCTGTACTATATCAGGTCTGAAGCTGTACTATATCAGGAGGTCTGAAGCTGTACTATATCAGGACGTCTGAAGCTGTACTATATCAGGTCTGAAGCTGTACTATATCAGGTCTGAAGCTATACTATATCAGGAGGTCTGAAGCTGTACTATATAAGGAGGTCTGAAGCTGTACTATATTAGGAGGTCTGAAGCTATACTATATCAGAAGGTCTGAAGCTGTACTATATCAGGACGTCTGAAGCTGTATTATATCAGGTCTGAAGCTGTACTATATCAGGGTTGATGCTATACTATATCAGGAGGTCTGAAGCTGTACTATATCAGGTCTGAAGCTGTACTATATCTGGTCTGAAGCTATACTATATCAGGTCTGAAGCTGTACTATATCAGGTCTGAAGCTGTACTATGTCAGGTCTGAAGCTGTACTATATCAGGTCTGAAGCTATACTATATCAGGAGGTCTGAAGCTGTATTATATCAGGTCTGAAACTGTACTCTATCAGGAGGTCTGAAGCTGTACTATATCAGGTCTGAAGCTGTACTATATCAGGTCTGAAGCTGAAATCTATCATGTCTGAAGCTGTACTATATCAGGAGGTCTGAAGCTGTACTATATCAGGAGGTCTGAAGCTGTACTATATCAGGAGGTTTGAAGATATACTATATCAGGAGGTCTGAAGCTGTACTATATCAGGTCTGAAGCTGTACTATATCAGGAGGTCTGAAGCTGTACTATATCGGGTCTGAAGCTGTACTATATCAGGTCTGAAGCTGTACTATATCAGGAGGTCTGAAGCTGTACTATATCAGGTCTGAAGCTGTACTATGTCAGGTCTGAAGCTGTACTATATCAGGTCTGAAGCTATACTATATCAGGAGGTCTGAAGCTGTACTATATCAGGTCTGAAGCTGTACTCTATCAGGAGGTCTGAAGCTGTACTATATCAGGTCTGAAGCTGTACTATATCAGGAGGTCTGAAGCTGTACTATATCGGGTCTGAAGCTGTCCTATATCAGGTCTGAAGCTGTACTATATCAGGAGGTCTGAAGCTGTACTATATCAGGTCTGAAGCTGTACTATATCAGGTCTGAAACTGTACTATATCAGGTCTGAAGCTGTACTATATCAGGAGGTCTGAAGCTGTACTATATCAGGACGTCTGAATCTGTACTATATCAGGTCTGAAGCTGTACTATATCAGGTCTGAAGCTGTACTATATCAGGAGGTCTGAAGCTGTACTATATCAGGTCTGAAGCTGTACTATATCAGGTCTGAAACTGTACTATATCAGGTCTGAAGCTGTACTATATCAGGAGGTCTGAAGCTGTACTATATCAGGACGTCTGAAGCTGTACTATATCAGGTCTGAAGCTGTACTATATCAGGAGGTCTGAAGCTGTACTATATCAGGTCTGAAGCTGTACTATATCAGGTCTGACGCTGTACTATATCAGGAGGTCTGAAGCTGTACTATATCAGGACGTCTGAAGCTGTACTATATCAGGTCTGAAGCTGTACTATATCAGGTCTGAAGCTATACTATATCAGGAGGTCTGAAGCTGTACTATATAAGGAGGTCTGAAGCTGTACTATATTAGGAGGTCTGAAGCTATACTATATCAGAAGGTCTGAAGCTGTACTATATCAGGACGTCTGAAGCTGTATTATATCAGGTCTGAAGCTGTACTATATCAGGGCTGATGCTATACTATATCAGGAGGTCTGAAGCTGTACTATATCAGGTCTGAAGCTGTACTATATCTGGTCTGAAGCTATACTATATCAGGTCTGAAGCTGTACTATATCAGGTCTGAAGCTGTACTATGTCAGGTCTGAAGCTGTACTATATCAGGTCTGAAGCTATACTATATCAGGAGGTCTGAAGCTGTATTATATCAGGTCTGAAACTGTACTCTATCAGGAGGTCTGAAGCTGTACTATATCAGGTCTGAAGCTGTACTATATCAGGTCTGAAGCTGAAATCTATCATGTCTGAAGCTGTACTATATCAGGAGGTCTGAAGCTGTACTATATCAGGAGGTCTGAAGCTGTACTATATCAGGAGGTTTGAAGATATACTATATCAGGAGGTCTGAAGCTGTACTATATCAGGTCTGAAGCTGTACTATATCAGGAGGTCTGAAGCTGTACTATATCGGGTCTGAAGCTGTACTATATCAGGTCTGAAGCTGTACTATATCAGGAGGTCTGAAGCTGTACTATATCAGGTCTGAAGCTGTACTATGTCAGGTCTGAAGCTGTACTATATCAGGTCTGAAGCTATACTATATCAGGAGGTCTGAAGCTGTACTATATCAGGTCTGAAGCTGTACTCTATCAGGAGGTCTGAAGCTGTACTATATCAGGTCTGAAGCTGTACTATATCAGGAGGTCTGAAGCTGTACTATATCGGGTCTGATGCTGTACTATATCAGGTCTGAAGCTGTACTATATCAGGAGGTCTGAAGCTGTACTATATCAGGTCTGAAGCTGTACTATATCAGGTCTGAAACTGTACTATATCAGGTCTGAAGCTGTACTATATCAGGAGGTCTGAAGCTGTACTATATCAGGACGTCTGAATCTGTACTATATCAGGTCTGAAGCTGTACTATATCAGGTCTGAAGCTGTACTATATCAGGAGGTCTGAAGCTGTACTATATCAGGTCTGAAGCTGTACTATATCAGGTCTGAAACTGTACTATATCAGGTCTGAAGCTGTACTATATCAGGAGGTCTGAAGCTGTACTATATCAGGACGTCTGAAGCTGTACTATATCAGGTCTGAAGCTGTACTATATCAGGTCTGAAGCTGTACTATATCAGGAGGTCTGAAGCTGTACTATATCAGGTCTGAAGCTGTACTATTTCAGGTCTGAAGCTGTACTATATCAGGAGGTCTGAAGCTGTACTATATCAGGTCTGAAGCTGTACTATGTCAGGTCTGAAGCTGTACTATATCAGGTCTGAAGCTATACTATATCAGGAGGTCTGAAGCTGTACTATATCAGGTCTGAAGCTGTACTCTATCAGGAGGTCTGAAGCTGTACTATATCAGGTCTGAAGCTGTACTATATCAGGAGGTCTGAAGCTGTACTATATCGGGTCTGAAGCTGTCCTATATCAGGTCTGAAGCTGTACTATATCAGGAGGTCTGAAGCTGTACTATATCAGGTCTGAAGCTGTACTATATCAGGTCTGAAACTGTACTATATCAGGTCTGAAGCTGTACTATATCAGGAGGTCTGAAGCTGTACTATATCAGGACGTCTGAATCTGTACTATATCAGGTCTGAAGCTGTACTATATCAGGTCTGAAGCTGTACTATATCAGGAGGTCTGAAGCTGTACTATATCAGGTCTGAAGCTGTACTATATCAGGTCTGAAACTGTACTATATCAGGTCTGAAGCTGTACTATATCAGGAGGTCTGAAGCTGTACTATATCAGGACGTCTGAAGCTGTACTATATCAGGTCTGAAGCTGTACTATATCAGGTCTGAAGCTGTACTATATCAGGAGGTCTGAAGCTGTACTATATCAGGTCTGAAGCTGTACTATATCAGGTCTGAAGCTGTACTATATCAGGATGTCTGAAGCTGTACTATATCAGGACGTCTGAAGCTGTACTATATCAGGTCTGAAGCTGTACTATATCAGGTCTGAAGCTATACTATATCAGGAGTTCTGAAGCTGTACTATATAAGGAGGTCTGAAGCTGTACTATATTAGGAGGTCTGAAGCTATACTATATCAGAAGGTCTGAAGCTGTACTATATCAGGACGTCTGAAGCTGTATTATATCAGGTCTGAAGCTGTACTATATCAGGGCTGATGCTATACTATATCAGGAGGTCTGAAGCTGTACTATATCAGGTCTGAAGCTGTACTATATCTGGTCTGAAGCTATACTATATCAGGTCTGAAGCTGTACTATATCAGGTCTGAAGCTGTACTATGTCAGGTCTGAAGCTGTACTATATCAGGTCTGAAGCTATACTATATCAGGAGGTCTGAAGCTGTATTATATCAGGTCTGAAACTGTACTCTATCAGGAGGTCTGAAGCTGTACTATATCAGGTCTGAAGCTGTACTATATCAGGTCTGAAGCTGAAATCTATCATGTCTGAAGCTGTACTATATCAGGAGGTCTGAAGCTGTACTATATCAGGAGGTCTGAAGCTGTACTATATCAGGAGGTTTGAAGATATACTATATCAGGAGGTCTGAAGCTGTACTATATCAGGTCTGAAGCTGTACTATATCAGGAGGTCTGAAGCTGTACTATATCGGGTCTGAAGCTGTACTATATCAGGTCTGAAGCTGTACTATATCAGGAGGTCTGAAGCTGTACTATATCAGGTCTGAAGCTGTACTATGTCAGGTCTGAAGCTGTACTATATCAGGTCTGAAGCTATACTATATCAGGAGGTCTGAAGCTGTACTATATCAGGTCTGAAGCTGTACTCTATCAGGAGGTCTGAAGCTGTACTATATCAGGTCTGAAGCTGTACTATATCAGGAGGTCTGAAGCTGTACTATATCGGGTCTGATGCTGTACTATATCAGGTCTGAAGCTGTACTATATCAGGAGGTCTGAAGCTGTACTATATCAGGTCTGAAGCTGTACTATATCAGGTCTGAAACTGTACTATATCAGGTCTGAAGCTGTACTATATCAGGAGGTCTGAAGCTGTACTATATCAGGACGTCTGACTCTGTACTATATCAGGTCTGAAGCTGTACTATATCAGGTCTGAAGCTGTACTATATCAGGAGGTCTGAAGCTGTACTATATCAGGTCTGAAGCTGTACTATATCAGGTCTGAAACTGTACTATATCAGGTCTGAAGCTGTACTATATCAGGAGGTCTGAAGCTGTACTATATCAGGACGTCTGAAGCTGTACTATATCAGGTCTGAAGCTGTACTATATCAGGAGGTCTGAAGATGTACTATATCAGGAGGTCTGAAGCTGTACTATATCAGGAGGTTTGAAGATATACTATATCAGGAGGTCTGAAGCTGTACTATATCAGGTCTGAAGCTGTACTATATCAGGAGGTCTGAAGCTGTACTATATCGGGTCTGAAGCTGTACTATATCAGGTCTGAAGCTGTACTATATCAGGAGGTCTGAAGCTGTACTATATCAGGTCTGAAGCTGTACTATATCAGGTCTGAAGCTGTACTATATCAGGTCTGAAGCTGTACTATATCAGGAGGTCTGAAGCTGTACTATATCAGGTCTGAAGCTGTACTATATCAGGTCTGAAGCTATACTATATCAGGAGGTCTGAAGCTGTACTATATAAGGAGGTCTGAAGCTGTACTATATCAGGAGGTCTGAAGCTATACTATATCAGAAGGTCTGAAGCTGTACTATATCAGGACGTCTGAAGCTGTACTATATCAAGTCTGAAGCTGTACTATATCAGGGCTGATGCTATACTATATCAGGAGGTCTGAAGCTGTACTATATCAGGTCAGAAGCTGTACTGTATCTGGTCTGAAGCTATACTATATCAGGTCTGAAGCTGTACTATATCAGGAGGTCTGAAGCTGTACTCTATCAGGAGGTCTGAAGCTGTACTATATCAGGTCTGAAGCTGTACTATATCAGGTCTGAAGCTGTACTATATCAGGAGGTCTGAAGCTGTACTATATCAGGTCTGAAGCTGTACTATATCAGGTCTGAAGCTGTACTATATCAGATCTGAAGCTGTAATATATCAGGAGGTCTGAAGCTGTACTATATCAGGAAGTCTGAAGCTGTACTATATCATGAGGTTTGAAGCTGTACTATATCAGGAGGTCTGAAGCTGTGCTATATCAAGAGGTCTGAAGCTGTACTATATCAGGTCTGAAGCTGTACTATATCAGGTCTGAAGCTGTACTATATCAAGAGGTCTGAAGCTGTACTATATCAGGAGGTCTGAAGCTGTACTATATCAGGTCTAAAGATGTACTATATCAGGAGGTCTGAAGCTATACTATATCAGCTCTGAAGCTGTACTATATCAGGTCTGAAGCTATACTATATCAGGTCTGAAGCTGTACTATATCAGGAGGTCTGAAGCTGTACTATATCAGGTCTGAAGCTGTACTATGTCAGGTCTGAAGCTGTAGTATATCAGGTCTGAAGCTATACTATATCAGGAGGTCTGAAGCTGTACTATATCAGGTCTGAAGCTGTACTATATCAGGAGGTCTGAAGCTGTACTATATCAGGACGTATGAAGCTGTACTATATCAGGTCTGAAGCTGTACTATATCAGGGCTGATGCTATACTATATCAGGAGGTCTGAAGCTGTACTATATCAGGTCTGAAGCTGTACTATATCTGGTCTGAAGCTATACTATATCAGGTCTGAAGCTGTACTATATCAGGTCTGAAGCTGTACTATGTCAGGTCTGAAGCTGTACTATATCAGGTCTGAAGCTATACTATATCAGGAGGTCTGAAGCTGTATTATATCAGGTCTGAAACTGTACTCTATCAGGAGGTCTGAAGCTGTACTATATCAGGTCTGAAGCTGTACTATATCAGGTCTGAAGCTAAAATCTATCATGTCTGAAGCTGTACTATATCAGGAGGTCTGAAGATGTACTATATCAGGTCTGAAGCTGTACTATGTCAGGTCTGAAGCTGTACTATATCAGGTCTGAAGCTATACTATATCAGGAGGTCTGAAGCTGTACTATATCAGGTCTGAAGCTGTACTCTATCAGGAGGTCTAAAGCTGTACTATATCAGGTCTGAAGCTGTACTATATCAGGTCTGAAGCTGTACTATATCAGATCTGAAGCTGTACTATATCAGGAGGTTTGAAGCTATACTGTATCAGGAGGTCTGAAGCTGTACTATATCAGGAGGTCTGAAGCTGTACTATATCAAGAGGTCTGAAGCTGTACTATATCAGGCCTGAAGCTGTACTATATCAGGTCTGAAGCTGTACTATATCAGGAGGTCTGAAGCTGTACTCTATCAGGAGGTCTGAAGCTGTACTATATCAGGTCTGAAGCTGTACTATATCAGGTCTGAAGCTGTACTGTATCAGGAGGTCTGAAGCTGTACTCTATCATGAGGTCCGAAGCTGTACAATATCAGGTCTGAAGCTGTACTATATCAGGAGGTCTGAAGCTGTACTATATCAGGAGGTCTGAAGCTGTACTATATCAGGTCTGAAGCTGTACAATATCAGGTCTGAAGCTGTACTCTATCAGGAGGTCTGAAGCTGTACTATATCAGGTCTGAAGCTGTACTATAACAGGTCTGAAGCTGTACTATATTAGGTCTGAAGCTGTACTATATCAGGTCTGAAGCTGTACTATATCAGGAGGTCTGAAGCTGTACTATATCAGGTCTGAAGCTGTACTATATCAGGTCTGAAGCTATACTATATCAGGATGTCTGAAGCTGTACTATATAAGGAGGTCTGAAGCTGTACTATATCAGGAGGTCTGAAGCTATACTATATCAGAAGGTCTGAAGCTGTACTATATCAGGACGTCTGAAGCTGTACTATATTAGGTCTGAAGCTGTACTATATCAGGGCTGTTGCTATACTATATCAGGAGGTCTGAAGCTGTACTATATCAGGTCTGAAGCTGTACTATATCTGGTCTGAAGCTATACTATATCAGGTCTGAAGCTGTACTATATCAGGAGGTCTGAAGCTCTACTCTATCAGGAGGTCTGAAGCTGTACTATATCAGGTCTGAAGCTGTACTATATCAGGTCTGAAGCTATACTATATCAGGTCTGAAGCTGTACTATATCAGGAAGTCTGAAGCTGTACTATACCAAGAGGTCTGAAGCTGTACTATATCAGGTCTGAAGCTGTACTATATCAGGTCTGAAGCTGTACTATATCAGGAGGTCTGAAGCTGTACTCTATCAGGAGGTCTGAAGCTGTACTATATCAGGTCTGAAGCTGTACTATATCAGGTCTGAAGCTGTACTATATCAGGAGGTCTGAAGCTGTACTCTATCATGAGGTCTGAAGCTGTACAATATCAGGTCTGAAGCTGTACTATATCAGGAGGTCTGAAGCTGTACTATATCAGGAGGTCTGAAGCTGTACTATATCAGGTCTGAAGCTGTACAATATCAGGTCTGAAGCTGTACTCTATCAGGAGGTCTGAAGCTGTACTATATCAGGTCTGAAGCTGTACTATAACAGGTCTGAAGCTGTACTATATCAGGTCTGAAGCTGTACTATATCAGGTCTGAAGCTGTACTTTATCAGGAGGTCTGAAGCTGTACTATATCAGGTCTGAAGCTGTACTATATCAGGTCTGAAGCTATACTATATCAGGATGTCTGAAGCTGTACTATATTAAGAGGTCTGAAGCTGTACTATATCAGGAGGTCTGAAGCTATACTATATCAGAAGGTCTGAAGCTGTACTATATCAGGACGTCTGAAGCTGTACTATATTAGGTCTGAAGCTGTACTATATCAGGGCTGTTGCTATACTATATCAGGAGGTCTGAAGCTGTACTATATCAGGTCTGAAGCTGTACTATATCTGGTCTGAAGCTATACTATATCAGGTCTGAAGCTGTACTATATCAGGAGGTCTGAAGCTCTACTCTATCAGGAGGTCTGAAGCTGTACTATATCAGGTCTGAAGCTGTACTATATCAGGTCTGAAGCTATACTATATCAGGTCTGAAGCTGTACTATTTCAGGAGGTCTGAAGCTGTACTATATCAGGTCTGAAGCTGTACTATATCAGGTCTGAAGCTGTACTATATCAGATCTGAAGCTGTACTATATCAGGAGGTTTGAAGCTGTACTATATCAGGAGGTCTGAAGCTGTACTATATCAAGAGGTCTGAAGCTGTACTATATCAGGTCTGAAGCTGTACTATATCAGGTCTGAAGCTGTACTATATCAAGAGGTCTGAAGCTGTACTATATCAGGAGGTCTGAAGCTGTACTATATCAGGTCTAAAGCTGTACTATATCAGGAGGTCTGAAGCTATACTATATCAGGTCTGAAGCTGTACTATATCAGGTCTGAAGCTATACTATATCAGGTCTGAAGCTGTACTATATCAGGAGGTCTGAAGCTGTACTATATCAGGTCTGAAGCTGTACTCTATCAGGAGGTCTGAAGCTGTACTATATCAGGTCTGAAGCTGTACTATATCAGGTCTGAAGCTGTACTATATCAGATCTGAAGCTGTACTATATCAGGAGGTTTGAAGCTATACTGTATCAGGAAGTCTGAAGCTGTACTATATCAGGAGGTCTGAAGCTGTACTATATCAAGAGGTCTTAAGCTGTACTATATCAGGTCTGAAGCTGTACTATATCAGGTCTGAAGCTGTACTATATCAGGAGGTCTGAAGCTGTACTCTATCAGGAGGTCTGAAGCTGTACTATATCAGGTCTGAAGCTGTACTATATCCGGTCTGAAGCTGTACTATATCAGGAGGTCTGAAGCTGTACTCTATCATGAGGTCTGAAGCTGTACAATATCAAGTCTGAAGCTGTACTATATCAGGAGGTCTGAAGCTGTACTCTATCAGGATGTCTGAAGCTGTACTATATCAGGTCTGAAGCTGTACAATATCAGGTCTGAAGCTGTACTCTATCAGGAGGTCTGAAGCTGTACTATATCAGGTCTGAAGCTGTACTATAACAGGTCTGAAGCTGTACTATAACAGGTCTGAAGCTGTACTATATCAGGTCTGAAGCTGTACTATATCAGGTCTGAAGCTGTACTATATCAGGAGGTCTGAAGCTGTACTATATCAGGAGGTCTGAAGCTGTACTATATCAGGTCTGAAGCTGTACAATATCAGGTCTGAAGCTGTACTCTATCAGGAGGTCTGAAGCTGTACTACATCAGGTCTGAAGCTGTACTATAACAGGTCTGAAGCTGTACTATATCAGGAGGTCTGAAGCTGTACTCTATCAGGAGGTCTGAAGCGGTACAATATCAGGTCTGAAGCTGTACTATATCAGGAGGTCTGAAGCTGTACTATATCAGGAGGTCTGAAGCTGTACTATATCAGGTCTGAAGCTGTACAATATCAGGTCTGAAGCTGTACTCTATCAGGAGGTCTGAAGCTGTACTACATCAGGTCTGAAGCTGTACTATAACAGGTCTGAAGCTGTACTATATCAGGTCTGAAGCTGTACTATATCAGGTCTGAAGCTGTACTATATCAGGAGGTCTGAAGCTGTACTATATCAGGTCTGAAGCTGTACTATATCAGGTCTGAAGCTGTACTATATCAGATCTGAAGCTGTACTATATCAGGAGGTTTGAAGCTATACTGTATCAGGAGGTCTGAAGCTGTACTATATCAGGAGGTCTGAAGCTGTACTATATCAAGAGGTCTTAAGCTGTACTATATCAGGTCTGAAGCTGTACTATATCAGGTCTGAAGCTGTACAATATCAGGTCTGAAGCTGTACTCTATCAGGAGGTCTGAAGCTGTACTACATCAGGTCTGAAGCTGTACTATAACAGGTCTGAAGCTGTACTATATCAGGAGGTCTGAAGCTGTACTCTATCAGGAGGTCTGAAGCTGTACAATATCAGGTCTGAAGCTGTACTATATCAGGAGGTCTGAAGCTGTACTATATCAGGAGGTCTGAAGCTGTACTATATCAGGTCTGAAGCTGTACAATATCAGGTCTGAAGCTGTACTCTATCAGGAGGTCTGAAGCTGTACTACATCAGGTCTGAAGCTGTACTATAACAGGTCTGAAGCTGTACTATATCAGGTCTGAAGCTGTACTATATCAGGTCTGAAGCTGTACTATATCAGGAGGTCTGAAGCTGTACTATATCAAGAGGTTTGAAGCTGTACTATATCAGGAGGTCTGAAGCTGTACTATATCAGGTCTGAAGCTGTACTATAACAGGTCTGAAGCTGTACTATAATAGGTCTGAAGCTGTACTATATCAGGTCTGAAGCTGTACTATATCAGGTCTGAAGCTGTACTATAACAGGTCTGAAGCTGTACTATATCAGGTCTGAAGCTGTACTATATCAGGTCTGAAGCTGTACTATATCAGGAGGTCTGAAGCTGTACTATATCAGGAGGTCTGAAGCTGTACTATATCAGGTCTGAAGCTGTACTATATCAGGTCTGAAGCTGTACAATATCAGGTCTGAAGCTGTACTATATCAGGAGGTCTGAAGCTGTACTATATCAGGAGGTCTGAAGCTGTACTATATCAGGAGGTCTGAAGCTGTACTATATCAGGTCTGAAGCTGTACAATATCAGGTCTGAAGCTGTACTATAACAGGTCTGAAGCTGTACTATATCAAGAGGTCTGTCGTATTGTCTGACCCCCTCCTGCTGCTTTGTTCGCCTTTTATTGGCTGGTACAGGATGGTACACACATAAGCGCACACACAAATGCACACGCACACTCACACACACACAGAACCGTGGTAGGTCTCGACAACAGAGATAAAGCACCATCCTTTAACCCCATTAGTGTGCCTCCTTTGTTGTTAGATATCCAGTTGACCTCTTTAGAAGCCAGTTTGTACTAATACAATGTATCAATGTCAATAGCCAACTGTACAAAAACAATTCTTTACCACTAAAAGCCATTTTGTATGATTCATTTTCAGAAACAGAACCTAGAGAGAAGTAGTATTACAGTAGCGTAGTTTAAGATTTTGGCAATTAAGTCCTTTTTTTACTTACCCAGATGACTGGACGCATGCTAGCGGTACCCAAAGACTTCTATTCATTGTGCTAACGCTAGTTAGCAATGGCTCACAAATCTACAGTGCCTTCAACTTTTTTCAAACAGCACGCAGATATCCAAATGGTATCCACGTCTTCATTGCCAAAATCTCACACTGTCCCTTTAACGGTACATAAGACGGCAGTTGAAACTGCATAGATGTTTTATTCATAACACTAAAGGACTCTATAACGCTGTAATCCGAAACTATTTCCTTTATGTTTCTCTGCGTTGTCAGGCGTTCTTTTTGAGGCTTCTGTAACACCGGTCATTAGGCTTAATTGTTTTGGCACTTTGAGGCAGATACCCCTTTTTTTTTGTAATGTTCAGCTTCTGTGTTATTGACTTCATTTTAAATTACCACCTAAAACTGTAGCACTTATAAGTGCTGGGTGTTTTATTTTTCATTTATGTTATTTAAACTTTATTTAATCAGTGAAGTCACATCGAGATTGAGCCCTGGCCAAGAAAGCAGCACAGATGAGTTCCGTTTAGTCTGTAACCTGTGATGTAGCCTCTACTGGATTGAACTGTGTGTAAAGGGTGGCAGGTAGTCTAGTGGCAGGTAGCCTAGTGGCAGGTAGCCTAGTGGCAGGTAGTCTAGATGGTGGCAGGTAGCCTAGCTGGTGGCAGGTAGCCTAGTGGCAGGTAGCCTAGCTGGTGGCAGGTAGCCTAGCTGGTGGCAGGTAGTCTAGTGGCAGGTAGCCTAGTGGCAGGTAGCCTAGTGGGTAGCCTAGTGGCAGGTAGCCTAGCTGGTGGCATGTAGCCTAGCTGGTGGCAGGTAGCCTAGCTGGTGGCAGGTAGCCTAGCTGGTGGCAGGTAGCCTAGTGGCAGGTAGCCTAGTGGCAGGTAGCCTAGTGGCAGGTAGCCTAGCTGGTGGCAGGTAGCCTAGCTGGTGGCAGGTAGCCTAGTGGCAGGTAGCCTAGTGGCAGGTAGCTTAACTAGTGGCAGGTAGCCTAGCTGGTGGCAGGTAGTCTAGTGGCAGGTAGCCTAGCTGGTGGCAGGTAGTCTAGTGGCAGGTAGCCTAGCTGGTGGCAGGTAGCCTAGTGGCAGGTAGCCTAGTGGCAGGTAGCCTAGTGGCAGGTAGCCTAACTAGTGGCAGGTAGCCTAGCTAGTGGCAGGTAGCCTAGCTGGTGGCAGGTAGCCTAGCTGGTGGCAAGTAGCCTAGTGGCAGGTAGCCTAGCTGGTGGCAGGTAGCCTAGTGGCAGGTAGCCTAGCTAGTGGCAGGTAGCCTAGTGGCAGGTAGCCTATCTGGTGGCAGGTAGCCTAGTGGCAGGTAGCCTAACTAGTGGCAGGTAGCATAGCTAGTGGCAGGTAGCCTAGTGGCAGGTAGCCTATTGGCAGGTAGCCTAGTGGCAGGTAGCCTAGCTAGTGGCAGGTAGCCTAGTGGCAGGTAGCCCAGCGACAGGTAGCCTAGCAGCAGGTATTTTAGTTGCAGGTAGCCTAGTGGCAGGTAGCCTAGTGGCAGGTAGCCCAGCGGCAGGTAGCCTAGCAGCAGGTATTCTAGTTGCAGATAGCCTAGCGGCAGGTAGCCTAGTGGCAGGTAGCCCAGCGGCAGGTAGCCTAGCAGCAGGTATTCTAGTGGCAGGTAGCCTAGCAGCAGGTATTCTAGCAGCAGGTATTCTAGCAGCAGGTAGCCTAGCTGGTGGCAGGTAGCCTAGTGGCAGGTAGCCTAACTAGTGTCAGGTAGCCTAGCTAGTGGCAGGTAGCCTAGCTAGTGGCAGGTAGCATAGCTAGTGGCAGGTAGCCTAGTGGCAGGTAGCCTATTGGCAGGTAGCCTAGTGGCAGGTAGCCTAGCTAGTGGCAGGTAGCCTAGTGGCAGGTAGCCCAGCGACAGGTAGCCTAGTGGCAGGTAGCCTAGTGGCAGGTAGCCTAGTGGCAGGTAGCCCAGCGGCAGGTAGCCTAGCAGCAGGTATTCTAGTTGCAGATAGCCTAGTGGCAGGTAGCCTAGTGGCAGGTAGCCCAGCGGCAGGTAGCCTAGCAGCAGGTATTCTAGTGGCAGGTAGCCTAGCAGCAGGTATTCTAGCAGCAGGTATTCTAGCAGCAGGTAGCCTAGTGGCAGGTAGCCAAGCGACAGGTAGCCTAGCTAGTGGCAGGTAGCCTAGTGGCAGGTAGCCTAGCTAGTGGCAGGTAGCCTATTGGCAGGTAGCCTAGTGGCAGGTAGCCTAGCTAGTGGCAGGTAGCCTAGTGGCAGGTAGCCCAGCGACAGGTAGCCTAGTGGCAGGTAGCCTAGTGGCAGGTAGCCTAGTGGCAGGTAGCCCAGTGGCAGGTAGCCTAGCAGCAGGTATTCTAGTTGCAGATAGCCTAGTGGCAGGTAGCCTAGTGGCAGGTAGCCCAGCGGCAGGTAGCCTAGCAGCAGGTATTCTAGTGGCAGGTAGCCTAGCAGCAGGTATTCTAGCAGCAGGTATTCTAGCAGCAGGTAGCCTAGTGGCAGGTAGCCAAGCGACAGGTAGCCTAGCTAGTGGCAGGTAGCCTAGTGGCAGGTAGCCTAGCTAGTGGCAGGTAGCCTAGTGGCATGGAGGCCACCGGCAGGTAGCCTAGCAGCAGGTATTCTAGCGGCAAGTAGCCTAGCAGCAGGTATTCAAGCAGCAGATAGCCTAGCAGCAGGTAGCGTAGCAGCAGGTATTCTAGTGGGAGGTATTCTAGCGGCAGGTAGCCTAGCAGCAGGTAGCCTAGCAGCAGGTAGCATAGTGGCAGGTAGCCCAGCGGCAGGAAGCCTAGCTAGTGGCAGGTAGCCTAGTGGCAGGTATTCTAGTGGCAGGTAGCCTAGCAGCAGGTATTCTAGCAGCAGGTATTCTAGCAGCAGGTAGCCTAGTGGCAGGTAGCCAAGCGGCAGGTAGCCTAGCTAGTGGCAGGTAGCCTAGTGGCAGGGAGCCTAGCTAGTGGCAGGTAGCCTAGTGGCATGGAGGCCAGCGGCAGGTAGCCTAGCAGCAAGTATTCTAGCGGCAAGTAGCCTAGCAGCAGGTATTCTAGCAGCAGATAGCCTAGAAGCAGGTAGCCTAGCAGCAGGTATTCTAGTGGGAGGTATTCTAGCGGCAGGTAGCCTTGCAGCAGGTAGCCTAGCAGCAGGTAGCCTAGTGGCAGGTAGCCCAGCGGCAGGTAGCCTAGCTAGTGGCAGGTAACCTAGTGGCAGGTAGCCCAGGGGCAGGGGCTGGGAGTAGAGGAGAGGAAAGGAAAAAGAGAGGAGAGGAAAGGGAGAGGTGAGGAGAGGAGAGTAGAGAGGAAAGGAAAGAGAGAGGAGAGAGGAAAGGGGGAAGAGAGGAAGAAGAATGGAAAGGAAAGAGAGGGAAGGGAGATGAGAGAAAAGGCAAAAGAGGAGAGGAACAGGAGAGGAGAGGATACAGTAGAAATCCCAGGGCAATGAAGGGGACATTGCCTTGTGTAGGGTGCCATCTTTCATATGGGATGTTAAACGGGTGTCCTGACTCTCTGTGTCACGTATCGTACGAGTAGGGGTGTTAACCCTGGTGTTCTGGCTAAATGTCCATTTGGCCCTCATATCATCCATGGTCGCCTAATCATCCCCAGCTTCCAATTGGCTCATTCATCCCCCTCATCTCTCCTGTAACTATTCCCCAGGTTGTTGCTGTAAATGAGAATATGTTCTTAGTCAATTTATCGGGTAAACTCCATTCTAAATTAGGACTGTAAACTATAACTCCATTCTAAATGAGGACTGTAAACTGTAACTCCATTCTAAATGAGGACTGTAACCTATAACTCCATTCTAAATGAGGACTGTAACCTATAACTCCATTCTAAATGAGGACTGTAACCTATTACTCCATTCTAAATGAGGACTGTAACCTATAACTCCATTCTAAATGAGGACTGTAACCTATAACTCCATTCTAAATGAGGACTGTAACCTATAACTCCATTCTAAATGAGGACTGTAACCTATAACTCCATTCTAAATGAGGACTGTAACCTATAACTCCATTCTAAATGAGGACTGTAACCTAATACTCCATTCTAAATGAGGACTGTAACCTATAACTCCATTCTAAATGAGGACTGTAACCTATTACTCCATTCTAAATGAGGACTGTAACCTATAACTCCATTCTAAATGAGGACTGTAACCTATTACTCCATTCTAAATGAGGACTGTAACCTATAACTCCATTCTAAATGAGGACTGTAACCTATTACTCCATTCTAAATGAGGACTGTAACCTATAACTCCATTCTAAATGAGGACTGTAACCTATTACTCCATTCTAAATGAGGACTGTAACCTATAACTCCATTCTAAATGAGGACTGTAACCTATTACTCCATTCTAAATTTTTTTTTTTTTTATTTCACCTTTATTTAACCAGGTAGGCTAGTTGAGAACAAGTTCTCATTTGCAACTGCGACCTGGCCAAGATAAGGCATAGCAGTGTGAACAGACAACACAGAGTTACACATGGAGTAAACAATTAACAAGTCAATAACACAGTAGAAAAAAGGGGAGTCTATATATACATTGTGTGCAAAAGGCATGAGAAGGTAGGCAAATAATTACAATTATGCAGATGTAAAGGTAGAGATATTGGTGTGCAAAAGAGCAGAAAAATAAATAAATAAAAACAGTATGGGGATGAGGTAGGTGAAAATGGGTGGGCTATTTACCAATAGACTATGTACAGCTGCAGCGATCGGTTAGCTGCTCAGATAGCAGATGTTTGAAGTTGGTGAGGGAGATAAAAGTCTCCAACTTCAGTGATTTTTGCAATTCGTTCCAATCACAGGCAGCAGAGAACTGGAACGAAAGGCGGCCAAATGAGGTGTTGGCTTTAGGGATGATCAGTGAGATACACCTGCTGGAGCGCGTGCTACGGATGGGTGTTGCCATCGTAACCAGTGAACTGAGATAAGGCGGAGCTTTACCTAGCATGAGGACTGTAACCTATAACTCCATTCTAAATGAGGACTGTAACCTATTACTCCATTCTAAATGAGGACTGTAAACTATAACTCCATTCTAAATGAGGACTGTAACCTATTACTCCATTCTAAATGAGGACTGTAACCTATTACTCCATTCTAAATGAGGACTGTAAACTGTAACTCCATTCTAAATGAGGACTGTAACCTATTACTCCATTCTAAATGAGGACTGTAACCTATAACTCCATTCTAAATGAGGACTGTAACCTATTACTCCATTCTAAATGAGGACGTAACTAACTGTTTGGTACATAGTATTTCTAAAATCTGCTGACAGTTACCGAGGCCAACTACTGCGTGTGTGTGTGTGTCCCCGCATCAAATCAAATTATCAAATCAAATGTTATTTGTCATGAATACAACAGGTGTAGGTAGACCTTACAGTGAAATGCTAACTTACAAGCCCTTAACCAACAGTGCAGGTTTAAGAAAACAAGTGTTAAGAAAGTATTTACTAAAATAAACTGAAGTAAGAAATAAATAGAAAAAAATGGATTAAAGCATAGTAGCATTTATCAAGCATTTTTTAGAAAAACACTATGTTAGCACTTATGATAGCATCTGAATGGCCTCCATTTATCAACTAGAAGTCATGTATATCTACTGCCAAGCAAGGCTAGAACTGAAACAGAGTAGTACACCAATCCGTCAGCATTGCGTTCCTGTGTGCCTCAGTTTGTAGAGCATGGCAGTTGGGGTTGTGGGTTTAATTCCTGATAGATTTCCCACTACTGCAAGTCGCTTGGGATAAAAGATGACATGTACTGGTATAATATATACTGATGTATTAGCAGCCAGCATTTCTGCACATGAAGTTAACCGTTAACTAGACGCTAAGCGAGAAGAGCGAAGGAATAGGCCTCCCACAGTGCTTGATGTGTCACTACAGACCCGGGTTCGATCCCAGGCTGTGTTACAGGCCGTGACCGGGAGACCCATGAGGCGGCACACAATTGGGTCAACATCGTCCGGGTTAGGGGAGCAGTGTGTCAAGAAGCAGTGCGTTTTGGCATGGTCGTGTTTCGGAGGATGCATGGCTCTCGGCCTTCCGTAGGTGAGTTGCAGCGAAGGGACAAGACTGTAACTACCAATTTGAGAGAGAAAGGGGTAAAAGTACAAAAACATTAAATAAAGAGCTGAGGTATTTCCACACATTAAGCTAACTGTTAACTAGGCACTAGCTGTGAAGGTATTTCCACACATTAAGCTAACTGTTAACTAGGCACTAGCTGTGGAGGTATTTCCACACATTAAGTTAACTATTAGCTAGGCACTAGCTGTGTAGGTATTTCCACACATTAAGCTAACTGTTAGCTAGGCGCTAGCTGTGGAGGTATTTCCTCACATGAAGCTAACGGTAGCTAGGCGCTAAGCGCTAACAGTGGAGGTAGGCCTATTTCTACACTTAACGGCTAGGCGCTAAATGACTTCATAAGCGTGAGTAATTCACAGCAGCTCTGTCCCTGGGCTCCAATAACTTGGCAGCCACAACCATGTGTGGACTTGCCCCAGTTCTGACACACACACACACACCGTGCCAGCGCAGTCACCTTCCACAGCAGATTAGCTTGGCTGAGTCACATCACAGCCCAGCCTGGCCATGCCACACAAACACACACAGAAACACACGGCTTGGTCGTGGTACAAGGTGGAACCACGGTCATTTCCAGCATGGCTCTTTGATGTGCTGCCACATGGCGACTTCGCCACACGGGCACAGAGGTGTGTGTGTGTGTGTGTGTGTGTGTGTGTGTGTGTGTGCCCAGAGTTTATCTATCCCTGGAGCAGAAAGTCAGCTGTAACTAGGGCTGTGTCGGTAATTGAATTAACCCTGTAACTGAAAGTTATGGATGAAGACTGTCATCAAAATAGTTACAATGTCAAAGTTGTTTAAAAATCTGTCTTCTTTTAAAACAGGCTGGATGTGTCTGACTATTCTTCATTTATTTGTGCTTCATTCTATGGCTCGAGGTGTCCTGATATCTCGAGGAGTGATTCTATAGCTAGAGGACTCCAGATATCTCTAGGAGTGATTATATAGCTAGAGGACTCCAGATATATCCAGGAGTGATTCTATAGCTAGAGGACTCCAGATATCTCTAGGAGTGATTATATAGATAGAGGACTCCAGATATATCCAGGAGTGATTCTATAGCTAGAGGACTCCAGATATCTCTAGGAGTGATTATATAGATAGAGGACTCCAGATATCTACAGGAGTGATTCTATAGCTAGAGGACTCCAGATATCTCCAGGAGTGATTCTATAGCTAGAGGACTCCAGATATCTACAGGAGTGATTCTATAGCTAGAGGACTCCAGATATCTCCAGGAGTGATTCTATAGCTTGAGGACTCCAGATATATCCAGGAGTGATTCTATAGATAGAGGACTCCAGATATCTACAGGAGTGATTATATAGATAGAGGACTCCAGATATCTACAGGAGTGATTCTATAGATAGAGGACTCCAGATATCTACAGGAGTGATTCTATAGATAGAGGACTACAGATATCTACAGGAGTGATTATATAGATAGAGGACTCCAGATATCTACAGGAGTGATTCTATAGATAGAGGACTCCAGATATCTACAGGAGTGATTCTATAGATAGAGGACTCCAGATATCTACAGGAGTGATTCTATAGCTAGCTTTTTATAATAATACATTTTCTTAAAATTTTCTAAAAGGCACATCCAATTATCCACTTCCGCAAACCACTGGAAACCAGGACAACATGAAAGGATATTTTTAAAGTACTGGACAGCTTTTGTGACATCAACTGGAGTTTGGTGGTCAAGATGTGTTGGTATCTGTACTAATGGAGCAAAAGCCATGACAGTGAGACATAGTGGAGTGGTAACGCGCGTGCAAGCAGTTGCTCCCTACGCCACTTGGGTACACTGCAGCATCCACCGAGAGGCTCTTGCTGCCAAGGGAATGCCTGACGGCTTGAAAGACATTTTGGGCACTACATTGAAAATGGTTAGCTTTGTTAAAGCAATGCCCCTGCACTCTCGTGTATTTTCCCACGAGCCGGGTTGTGTCAAAAACGCACACTCATTCTTATGTTTAATAAATATATTGGGGCAGCAGGGTAGCCTAGTGGTTAGAGCGTTGGACTAGTAACCGGAAGGTTGCAAGCTGACAAGGTACAAATCTGTCGTTCTGCCCCTGAACAGGCAGTTAACCCACTGTTCCTAGGCCATAATTGAAAATAAGAATTTGTTCTTAACTGACTTGCCTAGTTAAGTAAAGGTAAAATAAAAAAGTATTGTATACTGTGTGTGTGGCAGATTACAATGATGGCATAAAACAACATATGAGATTGCGCTGACCCTGGTGCTAGAGGGGAGGGGGTACGTAGCTGGAGGTTGAATGTTTGAAGGAGTACGGGACTATAAAAAGGGGGAACCACTGCTCTACCTCAACGGTGTCTAGATCGCTTTCTCTCTCTGTGTGTGTGTGTGTGTCTCTCTCTCTCTTTCTCTCTGTGTGTGTGTGTGTGTCTCTCTCTCTCTGTGTGTGTGTGTGTGTGTGTGTGTGTGTGTGTGTGTGTGTGTGTGTGTGTGTGTGTGTGTGTGTGTGTGTGTGTGTGTGTGTGTGTGTGTGTGTGTGTGTGTGTCTCTTTCTGTCTGTCTCAACAGATAGATAGTTGTTCATGAAAATATCTCTTGTATTTCCAAGTCTGAACCTCTGTAACGGTCGTCGTCTGATGAGGAAGAATCGGACCGCAGCGCAGCGCAGCGTGGCAAGTGTTAATGTTTCTATTAAACTGAACACTAGAACAAAATAACAAAGTGAATAAACAAAACCGAAGCAGTCCCGTCAGGTGCAGAAAACACTGAACAGAAAACAACTACCCACAAAACACAGGTGGGAAAAAGCTACCTAAGTATGGTTCCCAATCAGGGACAACGATAGTCAGCTGCCTCTGATTGAGGACCATACCCGGCCAAAACAAAGAAATACAAAACATTAAAAAAATAACATAGAATGCCCACCCCAAATCACACCCTGACCTAACCAAAATAGAGACATAAAAGCTCTCTAAGGTCAGGGCGTGACAACCTCTTCTATGGGAATGGGTTGTGTAAACATATAAACCCCAGTGTGTTTTGTTCTATAATATCACATTACAGTGTGAGGTTCCTTTTCCTGGCTTTATACAGGGAGCATGTTCAAATGGGCTTTCCAGGCATAATAATAATAATAAAAAGAATGCTAATAATAATAATGATAATGATAATAATAATAATGATAATAATACTAATAATGATAATAATAATAATAATAATGATAATAATGATAATAATAATGATAATAATAATAATAATAATGATAATAATGATAATGATAATAATAATAATAATAATAATAATAATGATAATAATGATAATAATAATGATAATAATGATAATGGTAATAATGATAACAATAATAATACTAGTAATGATAATAATAATGATAATAATAACGATAGTAATAATAATAACAATGATAATAATGATACTGATAATAATGATGATAATAACAATAATGATAATAATGATAATGATAATAATAATACAAATTATAATAATAATAATGATAATAATGCTTTACAATGATTTTTCCAAGCGCTGTTCAACAGTTTAACTACTATTGTCTACCTGGAGCCAATCAGCTTTGTTTAAACCAAATTTCTTCTTTCTCTTCTTTGTAAGCTACTGTTATATTTCAGGCAAAGGTGTCTCTCTCTCTCTCTCTCTCTCTCTCTCTCTCTCTCTCTCTCTCTCTCTCTCTCTCTCTCTCTCTCTCTCTCCCTCCCCCCTCTCTCCCCCCTCTCTCTCTCTCTCTCTCTCTCTCTCTCTCTCTCTCTCTCTCTCTCTCTCTCTCTCCCTCTCTCCCCCCCCTCTCTCTCTCTCTCTCTCCCTCCCCCTCTCTCCCACTCTCTCTCTCCCTCTCTCCCTCTTCCTCTCTCTCTCCTGCTAGAATACATTCCTCATAATAAACATAAACTTGCAAAGGGGGACAGGTGTCCATGGCAAAATAGATTTGGGATCTCAATGGGGACGTACCTAGTGATATAAAGCCAGAAGCAAAGGCTAAATGACTAAAATGAGATGTGCTTAATTCTACCTCCCTCTAGCATGGACCTCAGTACACCTCTGTGAGAAAGCTGTGACACTGAGTGTGTTGACAAATGTATCATTTCTTACTCGTCAAATATCGTATGACTTCTTATCTCATAGTGTCAGCATCAGACAGCTTCATTTCCTGTCACAAATACAAAATCTAAACCCTTCCAGCCGGGTAAATATACGCACATAATTATTCACTCATCCACCATGCTCACTCATCCACCTTGCTCACTCATCCACCATGCTCACTGAGTACACCATGCTCACTCATCCACCATGCTCACTCATCCACCATACTCACTCATCCACCATGCTCACTCAGTCCACCATGCTCGCTCATCCACCATGCTCAGTCATCCACCATGCTCACTCATTCACCATGCTCACTCATCCACCATGCTCACTCATCCACCATGCTCACTCAGTCCACCATGCTCACTCATCCACCATGCTCACTCATCCACCATGCTCACTGAGTCCACCATGGTCACTCATCCACCATGCTCACTCAATCCACCATGCTCACTCATCCACCATGCTCACTGAGTCCACCATGCTCACTCAGTCCACCATGCTCACTCATCCACCATGCTCACTCATCCACCATGCTCACTCATCCACCATGCTCACTCATCCATCATGCTCACTCAGTCCACCATGCTCACTCATCCATCATGCTCACTCATCCACCATGCTCACTCATCCATCATGCTCACTCATCCACCATGCTCACTCATCCACCCTACTTAACCCACTGTAAAAGTATAGGCTCCTTAACCTAACTAATCTTGCTCCTTATAAGTGTCTCTCTGCTTTTCTTCTAAAGTTGTTCTGAACCTCACTCATACTTACTGAACGTCCTTCATACTTGCTGAACCTCTCTTATACTTATTGAACCTTCTCATACTTAGTGAACCTCTCTCATACTTACTGAACTTCACTCATACTTACTGAACCAGCTCATACTTACTGAACCATCTCATACTTACTGAACCTCTCCTATACTTACTGAACCTACCTCACAATTATTGAACTTCTCTCATACTTACTGAACCTCTCTCATACTTACTGAACCTACCTCATAATTACTGAACCTCTCTCATACTTACTGAACCCCTCTCATACTCACTGAACCTACCTCATAATTACTGAACCTCTCTCATACTTACTGAACCTACCTCATACTTACTGAACCTCTCTCATACTTACTGAACCTCTCATACTTACTGAACCTCTCTCATACTTACTGAACCTACCTCATATTTATTGAACATATCTCATACTTACTGAACCTACTTCATACTTACTGAACCTACTTCATACTTACTGAACCCCTCTCATACTTACTGAACCTACCTCATACTTACTGAACCTACTTCATACTTACTGAACCCTTCTCATACTTACTGAACCTCTCTCATACTTACTGAACCTCTCTCATACTTACTGAACCTCTCTCATACTTACTTGCCATCCGTCTACACATTTCTATTGTTAGTCTACCATGCCCGCTCATTCCCCCATCAGTGTTACTTTCCTTAATACTCTCTAAAGTCTAGAACTATTTAGCTAATAATCTACCTGAGCTAATCTACAGTATATCCTCAATAGAGTTCCTATCAATTTACCCCTAACCCTTACCTGATGCTGAACTTCAGATATTCACTTAATTCCTTATAAAGTTGCTCGCAAGATTTTTCTACGACTTCCTGTTAATTGCTCTGGATTTTTGAAGAATGTGATAAAAAATGTCTTATTGCTCTATTCTTTATGTTTTTGTTTGTCGTAAGACACAAATACGTATATCTTTCATCCATATTTAATGGGTTTTATATTTGGCTAAGTATGAATTTGTGTTTCACTTATCGTACGTACTCTGTATTGTAGCAATCTCCATTCAGGAAGCTTAACCTTTAACCCCATTTACTGCAGTGGGCTAAATCAGGGTCACTCACACAGGGCGTTTCTTTGTCGTCTTAAACAAATCTACTTTGAAACAAAAGTATACACCTCACACACATGGTAATGGGATAAAATATACATATAGAGTTAAAATGTATTCAATTCAATGCATTTGCATCCCAGTATTACACTTTATACCGAATATATCACAGTCTGAAATATAACAAAACCTTTTGATATAGAAACACCAGATTTTCTGCGGTTTTTTAATGTTTATTCATTATGATATTCTGAAAAATATTAAGGACACTGGGTCATTTGACTGTAGGAATGGCTACAGTGCTGTCAAGATCATGGATCATGAACTCGATTCAGCCCATTTTTATTTGACTGGATGGTCAGGGGGTCGGAACATGAATACAAAACATTTGTAGACCGCAAGTGGCCCAAAAGATATCATGTGTGACTGACTGGCCTTATGAAGCAAAATTTGAAATGGTGTTTTTTTTTAAACTTTGGATAAAAGTAGAGACTCAGGGCCTCCCGGGTGGTGCAGTGGTCTAAGGCACTCATTGCAGTGCTAGCTGTGCCACCAGAGATCCTGGGTTCGAGCCCAGGCGCTGTCGCATCCGGCCGAGCAATTGGGGGAGAAGGGCCTTGGTTAGGGAAGTGGCACCAGAGTTCCTCTGTGGAGATGTTAGAACCTTCCAGAACCTTTGCAGCACTCCACCAATCAGGCCTTTATGGTGTACTGGCCAGACGGATGCCACTCCTCAGTAAAAGGCATACGAAGCCTGCTTGGACTCTCAGACCAATGGTGTATATGCAAAGTTAGGAATTATTTTAGTTAGTTGTGTATCTAATTTCAGGAATACTGTAGGGTGTGAGAGAGGCTGGTTTTAATATGTTTCAGTAATACTGTAGGGTGTGAGAGAGGCTGGTTTTAATATGTTTCAGTAATACTGTAGGGTGTGAGAGAGGCTGGTTTTAATATGTTTCAGTTATACTGTAGGGTGTGAGAGATGCTGGTTTTAATATGTTTCAATAATATTGTAGGCTGGTTTTAATCTGTTTCAGTAATATTGTAGGGTGTGAGAGAGGCTGGTTTTAATCTGTTTCAGTAATACTGTATGGTGTGAGAGAGGCTGGTTTTAATCTGTTTCAGTAATACTGTAGGGTGTGAGAGAGGCTGGTTTTAATTAAACCTACAGGGTGCACCGATCTCAGGCTGGAATTCCATCAAATCTGGCAAGTTTAAGCAGTGTCTTTGCTTTCAAACTGCTGCCCCCATCAAATCAATCAATGAAATATATTTCATAAAGCCCTTTTTATGTCAGCAGTTGTCATAAAGTGCTTTACAGATAGATACCCAGGCCACATGCCCACACACAGGGCATATTCTGAAAGCTCACGGCATATTCTGAAAACTGACAGAATTTTCCTGTGAAGTGAGTCTCTGCTGGAGTTTGTTGTCACATTACACCATTTTGTGATGTTTGGTCATGGAGAAATGAGCTACTGTGAATATGCTACAGTCTAGTGTAGATTCAATGTATGTAGTGTTATGAATGATGAGGCTGAACAATTTGCTCTGCTAAAGAAATCAAACCATCTTTAGCATGTTTATACTCTAATCGAATAGGAGATGTTATTCTGTTGAATAATGAAGGGAATAAATAGCTGTCGGCTCCATTTATCCTCTCCTTTTCTCCTCTCCTCTCCTCTCCTCTTTTCTCCCCTCCCCTCTTTTCTCCCCTCCCCTCTTTTCTCTCCTCTCCTCTTTTCTCCTCTCCTCTCCTCTTTTCTCCCCTCCCCTCTTTTCTCAACTCCCCTCTTTTCTCTCCTCTCCTCTTTTCTCCCCTCTCCTCTTTTCTCCTCTCCTCTCCTCTCCTCTTTTCTCCCCTCCCTCCCCTCCTCTCCTCTCCTCTTTTGTCCCCTCCCCAAATCATCCTTTTTACTGGACTAATGTCTGAGCCCTTCAAGCAGAATTGTCTCTCTATCTAGGTGGGGCATGGGTAGCTTTTAGAAAAGCAGTTTGTCACAGGTCAGTGTCCCTCCAACCCTCAGGCTACCCGGAACATAAAGCTTCCTTCCCCAATATGGACCAAAGAAACAAGCAGAAGTATTTATGCTCGGCGCGTGTGTGTGTCTGTGTCTCCAGAGAGCATGGCAATGGGATTTTTGTAGGGATTCTCCATGGTGGCTCACCCTGGCTGGGGTGCTGTACCGTGAGGACATGCAGTGTTGCTCAGAGAGATGAATAGCACTGCAGACCGGCTGAAAGATACAGACACAGACACACATGCACAGACACACACCAGTGAAGACTCCTCAGAGGAGGAAGGGGAGGATCATCCTCCTCAGTGAGTAAAATACATATGATAATAATAATGATAATAATGATAATAATAATGATAATAATAATGATAATAATAATAATAATAATAATAATGATAATAATAATAATGATAATAATAATAATGATAATAATAATAATGATAATAATAATAATAGTCACGGATCTCCTGTGGTGAAGGAGAGTCGGACCAAAATGCGGCGTGTAGATTGCTATCCATGTTTAATAAACAAACGTAAAACACGAATCGACACAAACACTACAAAACAAAGAACGTAATGAACGTAACGAAAACCAAAACAGCCCTATCTGGTGAAAAACACAGAGACAGGAACAGGACATAAGGACACTAAGGACAATCACCCACAAAACCCAACACCAAACAGGCTACCTAAATATGGTTCCCAATCAGAGACAATGACGAACACCTGCCTCTGATTGAGAACCATATCAGGCCAAACATGGAACTAGACAAACTAGACATGTAACATAGAATGCCCACCCAGCT
>NC_092153.1:79666233-79708733 GCF_045791955.1 Oncorhynchus clarkii lewisi
CTCGTGATTGGTTATTACTCTGTTCAAGTGGACTGGGATTTTGCTGTGATCTGATAGGGGTGTCGGTGGGCTGACTGTGAAAGGTCTGAGAGACTCTTGGTTTGAGGTCAGTGATAAAGTAGTCTACAGTACTACCGCCAAGAGATGAACTATACAGTTGAAGTCAGAAGTTTACATACACCTTAGCCAAATACATTTAAACTCAGTTTTTCACAATTCCTGACATTTAATCCTAGTAAGGGTGGAAGTCTTTTCATGGTAGCAGGGTGGAAGTCTTTTCATGGTGCAATGTGGAAGTCTTTTCATGGTAGCAGGGTGGAAGTCTTTTCATGGTTGCAGGGAGAAGATAACCACTTGTGCATTGGGGAAAGTAGAAGAAACTCTCTCAATTCAATTCAAGGGGCTTTATTGGCATGGGAAACGTGTTAACATTGCCAAAGCAAGTGAAGTAGATCATAAACACAAGTGAAATAAACAATAAAAATTAACAGTAGACATTTCACATACAGAAATTCCAAAATAATTATTAAGACATTTCAATTTTCATTGTATGTATATATACAGTGTTGTAACAATGTGCAAATGGTTCAAGGGAAAATAGATACAAATACATACGAGTTGTATTTACAGTGGTGTTTGTTCTTCACTGGTTTCCCTTTTCCTGTGGCAACAGGTCACACAGGAGCTGTTGCCTCCCCCCCCTCTCTCTCTCTCTCTCTCTCTCTCTCTCTACCTCTCTCTCTCTCTCTCTCTCTCCCTCTCCCTCTCTCTCTCCCCCTCTCTCTCTCTCTTCCCCTATCTCTCTCTCCCTCTCTCCCCCTCACTCTCTCCCTCTCTCCCTCACCCCCCCTGTCTCCTCTCTCCCTCTCTCTCTCTCTCCCTCCCTCTCCCCCCTGTCTCCTCTCTCCCTCTTTCTCTCTCTCCCTCCCTCTCCCTCTCCCTCTCTCTCGCTCTCTCTCTCTCCCTCCCTCTCCCTCTCCCTCTCTCTCTCTCTCTCTCTCTCTCTCCCTCGCTCCCTCTCTCTCTCTCTCTCTCTCTCTCTCTCTCTCCCTCTTCTCAATCTCCTGGTTTGTCTTCATGCAGCTGTCTTCTTTTTCCTTCTTGATCTTGCTCCTGCTCTTTCCTGGACTATGAAAGTGGATAACTATTGTTATTTGAAGGTATTGATCATCATATAGGCACATCCTATCATCACTAGAAGTATGGTCTATATTTTACGGTATGGTCTATATTTTTACATATTTATCTAGGTCATAATATCACCTGAGCGCCTATAATATTGCGACATTATGATTCTCAGCCTCAAACTTTCAAGAAGCAGTGATATGACACTGGTGATATAACAGAGGGAGGGTACACACACACACACACACACACACACAGGCAGGCAGATCTGCATTGCCGGAGGGCACAGATCCAGATGGCTAGTGATTTCCCAACATGCACTGTTACTACATAATGCTTCACTTCCTGGATGCAGCAGGGCTGAAAGGAGGTCAGACAAGATGGTATGTGTGTGTGTGTGTGTGTGTGTGTGTGTGTGTGTGTGTGTGTGTGTGTGTGTGTGTGTGTGTGTGTGGGAGAGAGAGAGAGAGAGAGAGAGAGAGAGAGAGAGAGAGAGAGAGAGAGTGCGCAGTCTCTCTACATCCCCTGAATAGAATCACTCACATTCTGCAGAGGCAGCATATTCCATCATCTTACTGTCTCTTATATCACTTAGGCTGTGAGAACATTTGACCCTCTCCTTCTCACGTTCCCACACCTCTTATACCCATTGAAGAGTACAGATTTTCTTTTTTTACTAGTTCAACCATTGGATAGTCAGCGTGTTAACGTATCAGCTGTGCTTCCAAAACCTTTTGAAATCTGCAATTTAACATCACGAGTGGAACCTCTGTCATTGTCCTGTCTTGCCACAGCACTGTGAACTGCGGCACATTGAAGCGTATGATTGGTCCAGCTATGTAAAGGATCAAGGTGATTGGATGCATGTTTTTAAAAAAAACGCCCCTCTAGATTAGAGTGGAGCTGAATGGAGACAGAGAATGTTCTCCACTGATTTTATAAAATGTTAAAAATAGCATCACGCTTTTCTCTTGTGCAACGTTGTCAACACATTTGGGTTGCTCTTATTCCCGTCCCCATTGCAGAATACAGCCTTTTGACAGCATGTACTAAAGTTGATCTAATCCACAATTGCATTAGCTTGGTCCCCTCATTTGTTGATTGGAATTTAGGCTGTGACAATGAAACGGCATCAAGAGGTTTTAGCAGGGAAGTTTGGTAGGGAGACTTGATACCTATGTTTTAGTGGGGAAGTTTGGTAGGGAGACCTGATTTGTAACTATTATAACAATAAAGTATCAAACAGAATGGGAACCCCAATATCAAGCCGAGACCCAGATGCAGACACAGGAGGCAGATGGTTAGAGTCTTACAATGTCTAATAATCCAAAGGAGTAGGCTAGAGAACGGTCGTGGACAGGCAAAAGGTCAAAACCAGATCAGAGTCCAGGAGGTACAGAGTGGCAGACAGGCTAGTGGTCAAGGCAGGCAGAATGGTCAGGCAGGTGGGTAGAAAGTCCAGAAACAGGCAGGGTCAACACTGGGAGGACTAGAAAAAAGAGAATAGAAGCAGGAGTACGGGAAAACCACTGGTTGACTTGGAACATACAAGATGAACTGGCACAGAGAGACATGAAACACAGGGATACACTGTTACACTGTTACAGAGAGACAGGAAACACAGGGATAAATACACTGGCACAGAGAGACAGGAAACACAGGGATAAATACACTGGCACAGAGAGACAGGAAACCCAGGGATATATACACTGGTACAGAGAGACAGGAAACACAGGGATAAATACACTGGTACAGAGAGACAGGAAACACAGGGATAAATACACTGGCACAGAGAGACAGGAAACACAGGGGTAAATACACTGGTACAGAGAGACAGGAAACACAGGGATAAATACACAGAGACAGGAAACACAGGGATAAATACACTGGTACAGAGAGACAGGAAACACAGGGATAAATACACTGTTACAGAGAGACAGGAAACACAGGGATAAATACACTGGTACAGAGAGACAGGAAACACAGGGATAAATACACAGAGACAGGAAACACAGGGATGAATACACTGGTACAGAGAGACAGGAAACACAGGGATAAATACACTGGTACAGAGAGACAGGAAACACAGGGATAAATACACTGGTACAGAGAGACAGGAAACACAGGGATAAATACACTGGCCCAGAGAGACAGGAAACACAGGGATAAATACACTGGGGAAAATAAGCGACACCTGGAGGGGGTGGAGACAATCACAAGGACAGGTGAAACAGATCAGGGCGTGACACCTATAGTGGATGTTTGATTCTACAGCGGGGATAATTCATTTAAAATAGTTTGGTTAGTGTGAAGGGGCAGATTTATGTCCTCTCGTCTTCCGGAAATGTTATTATCTATTTACTGGATTTAGTCTGATGAGTGGAACAATTCTAATTCTTAACAATGGGCTAAACTATAGGGTAATTAGTGTACTTGTCAGAAACAACACTACTGTTATTTCCTACAGTTATTTTATTCTTCCACCTTTCTTCCCAGTTCTGACAGTCTAATTTACTGACATGTTTTATTAACCTTTGTTTTAACTAGGCAAGTAATCCCATATTTGAAATCTGATATGTCTACTTGTGTCTTTGAAATGTAATGATATGAGGCTACGTATTAGTGCAGCCATTCACGGACAGTTTTTAATAAATCAGACATATAAGCATTGGATGTTAAATGCTCCAGGAATCAAATATAATGTATTGACCTTTTAGTACTGTGCACATGTTAGGCAGAGATGGCAGAGGGACTTACAACTCATCAACACATCACATTTTCTCTACGTAGAGTATGACGATGTCAAGGATCTTCAACTAGTGGGCATAAACCACCTGAATAATAAATCATTAAAACATTTTCTTGAAGGTTGGGTGATTTTGAGAAAATTATTGTCATAACAAGAACATTTTCAAACACCCATCACTTGGGAAACATAGTTCATGGGGGGATCCCGAGTGTCGCAGCGGTCTAAAGCACTGCATCTCAGTGCTAGAGGCGTCACTACAGACCCTGGTTCGATCCTGGGCTGTATCACCACAGGCCGTGATCGGGAGTCACATAGGGCGGCGCACAATTGGGCCAACGTTATCCGGGTTAGGGGAGGGTTTCGCAGAGGTAGGCCGTCTTTGTAAAATAAAAACCTCTGTAACCTGTAGCCTCTATAACCCTGTAAGCTATCTAACCCTGTAGCCTCTGTAACCTGTAGCCTCTGTAACCCTGAAACCTGTAGCCTCTGTAACCCTGAAACCTGTAGCCTCTATAACCCTGTAAACTATGTAACCCTGTAGCCTCTGTAACATGTAGCCTCTGTAACCCTGCAACCTGTAGACTCTATAACCTCTGTAACCTGTAGCCTCTATAACCCTGTAGCCTCTGTAACCCTGTAGCCTCTGTAACCTGTAGCCTCTATAACCCTGTAGCCTCTGTAACCCTGTAGCCTCTGTAACCCTTTAACCCTGTAACCTGTAGCCCCTGTAACCCTGAAACCTGTAGCCTCTATAACCTCTGTAATCCTGTAGGCTTTATAACCCTGTAACCTGTAGCCTCTGTAACCCTGTAACCTGTAGCCTCTGTAACCCTGTAACCTGTAGCCTCTGTCATCTGTAGCCTCTATAACCCTGTAGCCTCTGTAACCCTGTAACCTATGTAACCCTGTAACCTCGGTAACCTGTAGCCTCTATAACCCTGTAACCCTGTAGCCTCTGTAACCCTGTAACCCTGTAGCCCCTGTAACCTGTAGCCTCTTTAACCTGTAGCCTCTGTAACCCTGTATCCTCTGTAACCCTGTAACCCCTGTAACCTGTAGCCTCTGTAACCTGTAGCCTCTGTAACCTGTAGCCTCTCTAACCCTGTAACCCCTGTATCCTGTAGCCTTTGTAACCTGTAGCCTCTGTAACCCTGTAACCTGTAGCCTCTGTAACCTGTAGCCTCTATAATCTCTGTAACCTATGTAACCCTGTAACCTCGGTAACCTGTGGCCTCTGTAACCCTGTAACCCTGTAGCCTCTGTAACCCTGTAACCCTGTAGCCTCTGTAACCTGTAGCCTCTGTAACCTGTAGCCTCTGTAACCCTGTAGCCTCTGTAACCCTGTAACCTGTAGCATCTGTAACCTGTAGCCTCTATAACCTCTGTAACCTGTAGCCTCTGTAAACCTGTAACCTGTAGCGTATGTAACCTCTGTAACCTGTAGCCTCTTTAAACCTGTAACCTGTAGCCTCTGTAACCTCTGTAACCTGTAGCCTCTGTAACCTGTAGCCTCTGTAACCTGTAGCCTCTGTAACCCTGTCCCCTGTAACCTCTGTAACCTGTAGCCTCTGTAACCTGTAGCCTCTGTAACCCTGTAACCTCTGTAAACTGTAGCCTCTGTAACCCGTAGCCTCTGTAACCCTGTAACCTGTAACCCTGTAACCTGTAACCTGTAGCCTCTGTAACCCTGTAACATGTAACCTCTGTAACCTGTAGCCTCTGTAACCTGTAGCCTCGGTAACCTGTAACTTCTGTAACCCTGTAACCTGTAGCCTCTGTAACCCTGTAACCTGTAGCCTCTGTAACCCTGTAACCTGTAGCCTCTGTAACCTGTAGCCTCTATAACCCTGTAGCCTCTGTAACCCTGTAACCTATGTAACCTGTAGCCTCTGTAACCTGTAGCCTCTGTAACCTGTAGCCTCTGTATCCCTGTAACCTGTAACCCTGTAACCTGTAACCTGTATCCTCTGTAACCCTGTAATCTGTAACCTGTAGCCTCTGTAACCTGTAGCCTCTGTAACCTGTAGCCTCTGTAACCCTGTAACCTGTAGCCTCGGTAACCTGTAACTTCTGTAACCCTGTAACCTGTAGCCTCTGTAACCCTGTAACCTGTAGCCTCTGTAACCCTGTAACCTGTAGCCTCTGTAACCTGTAGCCTCTATAACCCTGTAGCCTCTGTAACCCTGTAACCTATGTAACCCTGTAACACGTAGCCTCGGTAACCTGTAGCCTCTGTAACCCTGTAACCTGTAGCCTCTGTAACCTTTAGCCTCTGTAACCCTGTAACCTGTAGCCTCTGTAACCCTGTAACCTGTAGCCTCTGTAACCTGTAGCCTCTGTAACCTGTAGCCTCTGTAACCTCTGTAACATGTAGCCTCTGTAACCCTGTAACCTGTAGCCTCTATAACCTCTGTAACCCTGTAGCCTCTGTAACCTCTGTAACCTGTAGCCTCTGTAACCTGTAGCCTCTGTAACCCTGTAATCTGTAGCCTCTGTAATCCTGTAACCCCTGTAACCTGTAGCCCCTGTAACCTCTGTAACCTGTAGCCTCTGTAACCATGTAACATGTAGCCTCTATAACCCTGTAGCCTCTGTAACCTGTAGCCTCTGTAACCCTGTAACCTGTAGGCTCTATAACCCTGTAACCCTGTAACCTGTAGCCTCTGTAACCCTGTAACCTGTAGCCTCTATAACCCTTTAACCCTGTAACCTGTAGCCTCTGTAACCCTGTAACCTGTAGGCTCTATAACCCTGTAACCCTGTAACATGTAGCCTCTGCAACCCTGTAACCTGTAGCCTCTGTAACCCTGAAACCTGTAGCCTCTGTAACCCTGTAACCTGTAGCCTCTGTAACCTGTAGCCTCTATAACCCTGTAGCCTCTGTAACCCTGTAACCTATGTAACCCTGTAGCCTCTATAACCCTGTAGCCTCTGTAACCCTGTAGCATCTGTAACCCTGTAGCCTCTGTATCCCTGTAACCTGTAGCCTCTGTAACCTCTCTATCCCTGTAACCTCTGTAGCCTCTGTAACCCTGTAACCTGTAACCTCTGTAACCCTGTAACCTGTAGCCTCTGTATCCCTGTAACCTCTGTAACTCTGTAACCCTGTAACCTGTAACCTGTAGCCTCTATAACCCTGTAGCTTCTGTAATCTCTGTAACCTGTAACCTCTGTAACCCTGTAACCTGTAGCCTCTGTAACCCTGTAACTTGTAGCCTGTGTAACCCTGTAACCTGTAGCCTCTGTAACCCTGTAACCTGTAGTCTCTGTAACCTGTAGCCTCTATCACCCTGTAGCCTCTGTAACCTCTGTAACATGTAGCCTCTGTAACCTGTAGCCTCTGTAACCTCTGTAACCCTGTAACCTCTGTAACCTGTAGCCTCTGTAACCTGTAGCCTCTGTAACCCTGTAACCTCTGTAACCCTGTAACCTCTGTAACCCTGTAACCTCTGTAACCTGTAGCCTCTGTAACCCTGTAACCCTGCAACCTGTAGCCTATGTAACCCTGTAACCTGTAGCCTCTGTAACCCTGTAACCTGTAGCCTCTGTAACCCTGTAACCTGTAGCCTCTGTAACCCTGTAACCTGTAGCCTCTGTAACCCTGTAACCTGTAGCCTCTGTAACCCTGTAACCTGTAGCCTCTGTAACCCTGTAACCTGTAGCCTCTGTAACCCTGTAACCTGTAGCCTCTGTAACCCTGTAACCTGTAGCCTCTGTAACCCTGTAACCTATAGCCTCAGTAACCCTGTAACCTGTAGCCTCTGTAACCCTGTAACCTGTTGCCTCTGTAACCCTGTAACCTATAGCCTCAGTAACCCTCTCTCCCCTCTCTCATCCTCTCTCTCTTCCTCTCTCTCCAATCTCTCTGTCTATCTGAGCAGTAGTAGAGGGCTGTACAGTACATCGACACTCTTAGCTAATACAGTCCCTGGTCAAAGCTAGTACAGTCCCTGGTCAAATCTAATACAGTCCCTGGTCTTAGCTAATACAGTCCCTGTTCAAAGCTAATACAGTCCCTGTTCAAGGCTAATACAGTCCCTGGTCAAAGCTAATACAGTCCCTGGTCAAGGCTAATACAGTCCCTGGTCAAGGCTAATACAGTCCCTGGTCTTAGCTAATACAGTCCCTGTTCAAAGCTAATACAGTCCCTGTTCAAGGCTAATACAGTCCCTGGTCAAAGCTAATACAGTCCCTGGTCAAGGCTAATACAGTCCCTGGTCAAGGCTAATACAGTCCCTGGTCAAAGCTAATACAGTCCCTGGTCAAAGCTAATACAGTCCCTGGTCAAAGCTAATACAGTCCCTGGTCAAAGCTAATACAGTCCCTGGTTTTTCTTTTCTCAGGGAATCTTCCCGACCAGCTACATTCACTTGAAGAAGGCCATCGTAACCAACAGAGGGTAAGTATCCCTCCATGACTTATACCTAATGACTTTCTCTGAGGAGAAGAAGCAGGAGAGAGAGAAGGGGTGTTAAGTAGAGGGGATGGGTGTTAAGGAGAGGGGATGGATGTTCAGGAGAGGGGATGGTGGTTAAGGAGAGGGGATGGGTGTTAAGGAGAGGGGATGGGTGTTAAGGAGAGGGGATGGGTGTGAAGAGAAGAAAGGGGAGAGGGATGGAGGAGCGGGGTGGAGGAGATGGGTGGAGGGGAGGAGAGAGGGATGGAAGAGAGGGGTGGAGGGGAGGAGAGAGGGATGGAGGAGAGGGGTGGAGGGGAGGAGAGAGGGATGTAGCGGGGTGGAGGAGAGGAGAGAGGGATGTAGGAGAGGGGTGGAGGAGAGGAGAGAGGGATGGAGGAGAGGGGTGGATGGGAGGAGAGAGGGATGGAGGGGAGGGGTGGAGGAGAGGAGAGAGGGATGGAGGAGAGATGGATGGAGGGTAGGAGAGAGGGATGGAAGAGAGGGGTGGAGGAGAGGAGAGAGGGATGGAGGAGAGGGGTGGAGGGGAGGAGAGAGGGAGGAGAGGAGAGAGGGAGGAGAGGGGTGGAAGGGAGGGGAGGAGAGAGGGAGGATAGGGGCGGAGGAGAGGAGAGAGGGATGGAGGAGAGGGGTGGAGGGGAGGAGAGAGGGAGGAGAGGAGAGAGGGAGGAGAGGGGTGGAGGGAAGGGGAGGATAGGGGTGGAGGAGAGGAGAGAGGGAAGAGAGGGGAGGATAGAAGGAGGAGAGGAGAGAGGGAGGAGAGGAGAGAGGGAGGAGAGGAGAGGAGAGAGGGAGGAGAGAGGAGAGGAGAGAGGGAGGGGAGGAGAGAGGGAGGAGAGGGGTGGAGGAGAGGAGAGAGGGAGGAGAGGAGAGAGGGAGGAGAGGCGAGAGGGAGGAGAGGAGAGGAGAGAGGGAGGAGAGGAGACAGGAGAGGAGAGAGGGAGGGGAGGAGAGAGGCAGGAGAGGGGTGGAGGAGAATAGAGAGGGAGGAGAGGAGAGAGGAGAGGAGAGAGGGAGGAGAGGAGAGAGGGATGGAGGAGAGGGGTGGAGGGGAGGAGAGAGGGAGGAGAGGAGAGAGGGAGGAGAGGAGAGAGGAGAGTAGAGAGGGAGGAGAGGAGAGAGGGAGGAGAGGAGAGGAGAGAGGGAGGAGAGGAGAGAGGAGAGAGGGAGGGAAGGAGAGAGGAAGGAGAGAAGAGGAGGGAGGAGAAGAGAGAGGGAGGAGAGAGGTGTGAAAAACAGAGGCATATTATTTATTCATCTCTGCCTGACTTAGTACACTTCTTTTCCCCTTCCGTTTCGTCACTCTCTCTCTCTCCTCTCCTCCCTCTCTCCTCTCCTCCCTCTCTCTCTCTCCTCTCCTCCCTCTCTCCTCTCTCCTCTCTTCCCTCTCTTCTCTCCTCTCTCCTCTCCCCCCTCTCTCCTCTCCTGTTCTCCCTCTCTCCTCTCCTCTCTCCTCTCCTCCCTCTCTCCTCTCCTCTCTCCTCTCCTCTCCTCCCTCTCTCTCTCTCTCTCTCCTCCCTCCATCGCTCCATCCCTCCCTATCTGATTTATTCCTCTTGCTGTCCCTGTGTTCTACTCTGTCTGACTGCAGAGGTTCTGATTTATAACTAGTTCTAGATTTACAGTGTCCAGTTACCTGGCAGACTATGGGAAAGGCCCGTCTTGTACTGAGAATCACCTCAGTGAAATCATCAGTCAGGACCGACAAGATCATCTCGATCACTTCTTAGGGGAACACTTGTTTTACTATGTCCAGTACCCGGCTTGGTACAGGGAAACGACAGTAATATACTTGTTCCTGTTATCCAGCACGGTACAGGGAAACTACAGTAATATACTTGTTCCTGTTATCCAGCACGGTAAAAAAACACCAAAATGGTGCCGGTCCATAGTCATGGTACATAGTCATGGTACATAGTCATGGTACACAGTCATGGTACATAGTAATGGTCCATAGCCATGGTACATAGGCATGGTACATAGGCATGGCCCTTAGTCATGGTACATAGTCATGGTACATAGTAACGGTACATAGTCATGGTACATATTATTGGTACATAGTCATGGTCCATAGTCATGGTACATAGTCATGGTACATAGGCATGTTACATAGTAATGGTCCTTAGTCATGGTCCATAGTCATGATACATAGGAATGGTACATTGTCATGGTACATAGCCATGGTACATAGTCACGGTACATAGTCATGGTACATAGCCATGGTACATAGTAACGGTACATAGTATTGGTACATAGTCATGGTACATAGTCATGGTACATAGTCATGGTACATAGTCATGGTACATAGTCATGGTACAGTTAAAGTACAGTCAGGATAGACAATACAATTTATCTGACTACTTAAGCTATGTTTTTTTTATTTTATTCTTTATATTTTTAATTTAACCTTTATTTAACTAGGCAAGTCATTTAAGAAGATTCTTATTTACAATGACGCCAAACTCGGACGACGCTGGGCCAATTGCGCTCCACCCTATGGGACTTCCAATCACAGTCGGCTGTGATACAGCCTGGAATCGAACCAGCACTGAGATGTAGTTCCTTAGACCGCTGGGCCACTTGGTGAGCCCATTTCACAGCATATTACAGGGAAGTCCTATACTGTACTGGGAAACATCCCAGAATGTGCTGGGATCAGCCAGCAGGATAGACAGGATAGACAGGATGGGCAGGATAGACAGGATTGACTGGATAGGCAGGATAGACAGGATGGGCAGGATAGACAGGATAGACAGGATGGGCAGGATAGACAGGATGGACAGGATGGGCAGGATAGACAGGATAGACAGGATGGGCAGGATAGACAGGATAGAAAGGATAGACTGGATAGGCAGGATAGACAGGATGGGCAGGATAGACAGGATAGACAGGATGGGCAGGATAGACAGGATAGACTGGATAGAAAGGATGGGCAGTATAGACAGGATAGACAGGATAGACAGGATGGGCAGGATAGACAGGATAGACAGGATGGGCAGGGTAGACTGGATAGACAGGATAGGCAGGATGGGCAGGATAGACAGGATGGGCAGGATGGGCAGGATAGACAGGATGGGCAGGATGGACAGGATAGACAGGATGGGCAGGATAGACAGGATGGGCAGGATAGGCAGGATAGACAGGATGGGCAGGATAGACAGGATGGGCAGGATAGACAGGATGGGCAGGATAGACAGGATGGGCAGGATAGACAGGGTAGACAGGATAGACAGGATGGACAGGATAGACAGGATGGACAGAATAGACAGGATGGACAGGATGGACAGGATAGACAGGATAGACAGGATGGGCAGGATAGACAGGATGGACAGGATAGACAGGATGGACAGGATAGACAGGATAGACAGGATGGGCAGGATATACAGGATAGACAGGATGGACAGGATAGACAGGATAGACAGGATGGACAGGATGGACAGGATATACAGGATAGACAGAATAGACAGGATGGACAGGATAGACAGGATAGACAGGATAGACAGGATGGGCAGGATAAACAGGATGGGCAGGATAGACAGGATGGACAGGATAGACAGGATGGGCAGGATGGACAGGATGGGCAGGATTGACAGGGTGGGCAGGATAGACAGGATAGACAGGATGGACAGGATGGACAGGATAGACAGGATGGACAGGATAGACAGGATGGGCAGGATGGACAGGATAGACAGGATAGACAGGATGGACAGGATGGACAGGATAGACAGGATAGACAGGATGGGCAGGATAGACAGGATAGACAGGATGGGCAGGATAGACAGGATGGACAGGATAGACAGGATAGACAGGATGGGCAGGATAGACAGGATGGGCAGGATAGACAGGATAGACAGGATAGACAGGATATACAGGATAGACAGGATGTACAGGATGGACAGGATATACAGGATAGACAGGATGGACAGGATGGACAGGATAGACAGGATAGACAGGATAGGCAGGATGGGCAGGATAGACAGGATAGACAGGATTGACAGGATTGACAGGATTGACAGGATAGACAGGATGGACAGGATATACAGGATTGACAGGATGGACAGGATATACAGGATAGACAGGATAGACAGGATGGACAGGATGGACAGGATAGACAGGATGGACAGGATAGACAGGATGGACAGGATGGACAGGATAGGCAGGATGGGCAGGATAGACAGGATAGACAGGATATACAGGATAGACAGGATGGACAGGATAGACAGGATAGACAGGATGGACAGGATGGGCAGGATATACAGGATAGACAGGATAGACAGGATGGACAGGATAGACAGAATAGACAGGATAGGCAGGATGGGCAGGATAGACAGGATAGACAGGATGGGCAGGATGGACAGGATGGGCAGGATAGACAGGATGTACAGGATAGACAGGATGGGCAGGATAGACAGGATGGACAGGATAGACAGGATAGACAGGATGGGCAGGATAGACAAGATGGGCAGGATAGACAGGGTGGACAGGATAGACAGGATAGACAGGATAGACAGGATGGACAGGATGGACAGGATGGACAGGATATACAGGATAGACAGGATGGACAGGATAGACAGGATAGACAGGATAGGCAGGATAGACAGGATAGACAGGATAGACAGGATTGACAGGATAGACAGGATGGACAGGATGGACAGGATATACAGGATAGACAGGATGGACAGGATGGACAGGACAGACAGGATAGACAGGATAGGCAGGATAGACAGGATCGACAGGATAGACAGGATTGACAGGATAGACAGGATATACAGGATAGACAGGATGGACAGGATAGACAGGATAGACAGGATGGGCAGGATGGGCAGGATAGACAGGATAGACAGGATGGGCAGGATAGACAGGATGGGCAGGATAGACAGGATGGACAGGATAGACAGGATGGGCAGGATAGACAGGATAGACAGGATAGACAGGATGGACAGGATAGACAGGATAGACAGGATGGGCAGGATAGACAGGATAGGCAGGATGGGCAGGATAGACAGGGTGGACAGGATAGACAGGATAGACAGGATATACAGGATAGACAGGATGGACAGGATGGACAGGATGGACAGGATATACAGGATAGACAGGATGGACAGGATGGACAGGATAGACAGGATAGGCAGGATAGACAGGATTGACAGGATTGACAGGATTGACAGGATGGACAGGATAGACAGGATAGACAGGATGGACAGGATGGACAGGATGGACAGGATAGGCAGGATGGGCAGGATAGACACGATAGCTTTTACATTTGACACGTCAAATATCACCGTTTTATTATATAATGTTGTGTGTGCTGGATTTAAACGTGCAAGCCATGCGCCACCACTATCAGTAGCACTGTCAAAGTTGTACAAAAACAAGTCTGCAAACAAGCACACACCGGGCACAAACGATGTGTTTACAATACCGCATTGGTAATAAAGCATCATTTGTTTGACTGCAACTTCTGAGGTAGCTAGTTTTAGCTTGTTACCTAGTTACCACCAATACAACCAGCATGAAAACAATGACCCGTAGTAACTGCAGTCATTTTCATTATTCTTAGCAATGATTTCGGGAATCCTTGTGAGTAAGTATTAGCTAGGTAGACACTTGTTGTTCGCCTGTTGAAATTGAACTTCAGTTCATTAACCCTGTTGCCCAAAGCTAACATTAAAAGCAGCCATCTAGCTTCATCTGGTTAGTAAATCTCGACCTGACCGGGTTATGTGTTGTGAGGCTAGCCACAATTAGGATTAGGCACAATAGTGGAATTTGCGGTTTGCCTTCACATAGATGGGTCCGCGACCACCATTAATCAAATAAGAACTGTTTTATAAATGATGATTATTTTAGATGATGACACCTAGCTATATAGAACCTGATGGTCCCTCTGACAGAGCTCCAGAGTTTGTCTGTAGAGATGGGAGAAACTTCCAGAAGGACAACCATCTCTGCAGCACTCTGTGGCCAGACGGAAGCCACTCCTCAGTAAAAGGCACATGTCAGCCCGCTTGGAGTTTGCCAAAAGGCACCTAAAGGACTCTCAGAACATGAGAAACAAGATTCTCTGGTCTGATGAAACCAACATTAAACTCTTAATGTACAGATGATCATCTGTACTAGTTGTTCAAGCTCTGGTCTTGTCCCGTCTTGATTACTGTCTGATAATATGGTCAGGTGCAGCAAAGAACGATCTGGCAAAGCTGCAGCCGGCTCATAAACAGAGCAGCACGCCTTGCCCTTACCTGAACATACAGAACTCACATCATCGACATGCAGGACAGTCTTTCAAGGTTGAGGGTTGAGGAGAAATTAACTACTTCTCTTCTAACCACTTGTATAAGCTATTTGCGTACACTTCCAACCCCACCAGACACACAGTAGACACACAGTAGACACACAGTAGACACACAGTAGAGCCATGTCATCATGGAATGCTCTGCCACCAGAGGTTATTCAGGCAAAAAAGCAAGTTTAGCTTAAAAACAATATATACTGTATATATATATATATATATATATATATATTGTATCAAAGATCATCTCGTCTTTCTAAATATCTAATTGAACTGTACTGGATGTAACAATATTAATATCTATGAATGAATAGTATTTAAATCACTGAAGCTGGAGTCTTATATCTCCCTCTCTAACTTTAAGCATCAGCTGTCAGAGCAGTTTACCGATCACTGTGCCTGTACACAGCCAATCTGTAAATAGCACACCCAACTACCTCATCCCCATATTGTTACTTATCCTCTTGCTCCTTTGCACCCCAGTATCTCTACTTGCACATCATCATCTGCACACCTATCACTCCAGTGTTTATGCTAAATTGTAATTATTTCGCCACTATGGCCTATTTATTGCCTTACCCTCCCTAATCTTCTACATTTGCACACACTGTATATATACTTTTCTATTGTGTTATTGACTGTAGGTTTGTTTATGTGTAACTCTGTGGTGTTGTTTTTGTCGCACTGCTTTGCTCTATCTTGGCCAGGTCGCAGTTGTAAATGAGAACTTGTTCTCAACTGGCCTACCTGGTTAAATAAAGGTGTTCTCAACTGGCCTACCTGGTTAAATAAAGGTGTTCTCAACTGGCCTACCTGGTTAAATAAAGGTGTTCTCAACTGGCCTACCTGGTCAAATAAAGGTGTTCTCAACTGGCCTACCTGGTTAAATAAAGGTGTTCTCAACTGGCCTACCTGGTTAAATAAAGGTGTTCTCAACTGGCCTACCTGGTTAAATAAATGTGAAATAAAAATGTTAAAAACCTTGGTGCCTTTCCAATATATAACTCATATTTATTTTTTTTAAATTGTATTTTGAATATAATGTCCTTGTCTATAAAGGTTCTGTACTTTGTCATGTGTTTGTATGTATTATGTGGACCCCAGGAAGTGTAGCTGCCTCATGCGCAGTAGCTAACGGGGATCCCAATAAGCTAAACTTAACCTGAGAAACAAGGAAATACAACTTTAAAGCTAAACCAACAGTAAACCAAAACAGTCTCTATCCTATCTGACAGTAGTCCCTGGTGTTGATATTCACAGGTGTGTCCTCAGGAGCAGGGTCCCAATGGGAGTGACACACAGACAGGATATATACATTTTTTATTGTAACTTTACTTCTCTCTGTCTTTGGTTGTGTCCTAAATGATTCTCTATCCCCTATTAAGTGCACTTATTTTTGACCAGGGACCATAGGGCGCCGTTAATATGTATAGCACTATATAGGGAATATGGTGCCATTTAGGACACATCCTTTCTTTGGGTTTGAGTGATGGAGGTGCTGATTTCTCATAAATATTGATGGAAAATAAACTTCTTTTTTTTTCGAACCGGCATCTGCCTATACTGCAGTCAGAGAGCCAGAGACCTCAGAACATCAGAGCATGTTTCAGACAGAGCCAAATACTACAGTCTACTGTACATCTCAGACAGGGCCAAATACTACAGCCTACTGTACATCTCAGACAGAGCCAAATACTACAGCCTACTGTACATCTCAGACAGAGCCAAATACTACAGCCTACTGTACATCTCAGACAGAGCCAAATACTACAGTCTACTGTACATCTCAGACAGAGCCAAATACTACGGTCTACTGTACATCTCAGACAGAGCCAAATACTACAGTCTACTGTACATCTCAGACAGAGCCAAATACTACAGTCTACTGTACATCTCAGACAGAGCCAAATACTACAGCCTACTGTACATCTCAGACAGAGCCAAATACTACAGTCTACAGTACATCTCAGACAGAGCCAAATAATACAGTCTACCATACATCTTTCTTTACGGGTGCGGTATAGCGATGTGTACCTAGGCCTGTCTATACGTCCGCCCAGTTTTTACACCTAGATCAGTGCATTTATCCAGACACCTACAGTATGTCAGCATCACAACTTCCACAATATTCCCTATATAGTACACTAGTTTTGCCCAGAGACCCATGAGTCTAAAACAAGCAGCTTATAAGAGCTACAGTGCCTTGCGAAAGTATTCGGCCCCCTTGAACTTTGCGACCTTTTGCCACATTTCAGGCTTCAAACATAAAGATATAAAACTGTATTTTTTTGTGAAGAATCAACAACAAGTGGGACACAATCATGAAGTGGAACGACATTTATTGGATATTTCAAACTTTTTAACAAATCAAAAACTGAAAAATTGGGCGTGCAAAATTATTCAGCCCCTTTACTTTCAGTGCAGCAAACTCTCTCCAGAAGTTCAGTGAGGATCTCTGAATAATCCAATGTTGACCGAAATGACTAATGATGATAAATACAATCCACCTGTGTGTAATCAAGTCTCCATATAAATGCACCTGCACTGTGATAGTCTCAGAGGTCCGTTAAAAGCGCAGAGAGCATCATGAAGAACAAGGAACACACCAGGCAGGTCCGAGATACTGTTGTGAAGAAGTTTAAAGCCGGATTTGCATACAAAAAGATTTCCCAAGCTTTAAACATCCCAAGGAGCACTGTGCAAGCGATAATATTGAAATGGAAGGAGTATCAGACCACTGCAAATCTACCAAGACCTGGCCGTCCCTCTAAACTTTCAGCTCATACAAGGAGAAGACTGATCAGAGATGCAGCCAAGAGGCCCATGATCACTCTGGACGAACTGCAGAGATCTACAGCTGAGGTGGGAGACTCTGTCCATAAGACAACAATCAGTCGTATATTGCACAAATCTGGCCTTTATGAAGTGTCGTTTAAAGTTTGCCACAAGCCACCTGGGAGACACACCAAACATGTGGAAGAAGGTGCTCTGGTCAGATGAAACCAAAATTCAGCAGGGACAGGGAAGATGGTTAAAATTGATGGGAAGATGGATGGAGCCAAATACAGGACCATTCTGGAAGAAAACCTGATGGAGTCTGCAAAAGACCTGAGACTGGGACGGAGATTTGTCTTCCAACAAGACAATGATCCAAAACATAAAGCAAAATCTACAATGGAATGGTTCAAAAATAAACATATCCAGGTGTTAGAATGGCCAAGTCAAAGTCCAGACCTGAATCCAATCGAGAATCTGTGGAAAGAACTGAAAACTGCTGTTCACAAATGCTCTCCATCCAACCTCACTGAGCTTGAGCTGTTTTGCAAGGAGGAATGGGAAAAAAATTCTCTCGATGTGCAAAACTGATAGAGACTTACCCCAAGCGACTTACAGCTGTAATCGCAGCAAAAGGTGGCGCTACAAAGTATTAACTTAAGGGGGCTGAATAATTTTGCACGCCCAATTTTTCAGTTTTTGATTTGTTAAAAAAGTTTGAAATGTCCAATAAATGTCGTTCCACTTCATGATTGTGTCCCACTTGTTGTTGATTTTTCACAAAAAAATACAGTTTTATATCTTTATGTTTGAAGCCTGAAATTTGGCAAAAGGTCGCAAAACTCAAGGGGGCCGAATACTTTCGCAAGGCACTGTATGCTTAGGGTCATTGTCCATTTGGAAGACCCATTTGTGACCAAGCTTTAACTTCCTGACTGATATCTTGAGATGTTGCTTCAATATATCCACATAATTGTCCTCCCTCATGATGTCATCTATTTTGTGAAGTGCACCAGTCTCTCCTGCAGCAAAGCACCCCCACAACATGACGCTGCCACCCCGGTGCTTCACGTTTGGGAATGGTGTTCTTCGACTTGCAAGCCTCCCCCTTTTTCCTCCAAACATCACGATGGTCATTATGGCCAAACAGTTCTATTTTTGTTTCATCAGTCCAGAGGACATTTCTCCAAAAAGTACAATCTTTGTCCCCATGTGCAGTCTGGCTTTTTTATGGTGGTTTTGGACCAGTGGCTTCTTCCTTGCTGAGCGGCCTTTCAGGTTATGTCGATATAAGACTCATTTTACTGTGGATATAGATACTTTTGTACCTGTTTCCTCCAGCATCTTCACAGGGTCCTTGCTGTTGTTCTGGGATTGATTTGCACTCTTCGCACCAAAGTACGTTCACCTCTAGGAGACAAAACGCGTCTCCTTCCTGAGGGGTATGACGGCTGCCTGGTCCCATGGTGTTTATACTTGCATACTATTGTTTGTACAGATGAACATAGTACCTTCAGGCGTTTGGAAATTGCTCCCAAGGATGAGCCAGACTTGTGGTCTACCATTTTTTTCTGAGGTCTTGGCTGATTTATTTTGATTTCCCCATAATGTCAAGCAAAGAGGCACTGAGTTTGAAAGTAGGCCTTGAAATACAACCACGGGCTCAACTCCAATTGACTCAGATGATGTCAATTAGCCTATCAGAAGCTTTTAAAGCCATGACATAACTTTCTGGAATTGTCCAAGCTGTTTAAAGGCACAGTTAACTTAGTGTATGTAAACTTCTGTCTCTCTTCCCCCTTCCTCTTCCTCTTCTCCTCCACTGTCTCTCTTCCTCTTCTCCTCCACTGTCTCTCTTCCCTCTTCTCCTCCACTGTCTCTCTTCCTCTTCTCTTCCACTGTCTCTCTACCTCTTCCTCTTCTCCTCCACTGTCTCTCTTCCTCTTCCTCTTCTCCTCCACTGTCTCTCTTCCTCTTCTCCTCCACTGTCTCTCTTCCTCTTCTCCTCCACTGTCTCTCTTCCTCTTCTCCTCCACTGTCTCTCTTCCCTCTTCTCCCCCACTGTCCCTCTTCCTCTTCTCCTCCACTGTCTCTCTTCCTCTTCTCCTCCACTGTCTCTCTTCCTCTTCTCCTCCACTGTCTCTCTTCCTCTTCTCCTCCACTGTCCCTCTTCCTCTTCTCCTCCACTGTCTCTCTTCCTCTTCTCCTCCACTGTCTCTCTTCCTCTTCCTCTTCTCCTCCACTGTCTCTCTTCCTCTTCCTCTTCTCCTCCACTCTATCTTCCTCTTCTCCTCCACTGTCTCTCTTCCTCTTCTCCTCCACTGTCTCTCTCCCCTCTTCCTCTTCTCCTCCACTGTCTCTCTTCCTCTTCTCCTCCACTGTCTCTCTTCCTCTTCTCTTCCACTGTCTCTCTACCTCTTCCTCTTCTCCTCCACTGTCCCTCTTCCTCTTCCTCTTCTCCTCCACTGTCTCTCTTCCTCTTCTCCTCCACTGTCTCTCTTCCTCTTCTCCTCCACTGTCTCTCTTCCTCTTCTCCTCCACTGTCTCTCTCCCCTCTTCCTCTTCTCCTCCACTGTCTCTCTTCCTCTTCTCCTCCACTGTCTCTCTTCCTCTTCTCCTCCACTGTCTCTCTTCCTCTTCTCCTCCACTGTCTCTCTCCCTCTTCTCCTCCACTGTCTCTCTTCCTCTTCTCCTCCACTGTCTCTCTTCCTCTTCTCCTCCACTGTCTCTCTTCCCTCTTCCTCTTCTCCTCCACTGTCTCTCTTCCTCTTCTCCTCCACTGTCTCTCTTCCTCTTCTCCTCCACTGTCTCTCTTCCTCTTCTCCTCCACTGTCTCTCTTCCCTCTTCCTCTTCTCCTCCACTGTCTCTCTTCCTCTTCTCCTCCACTGTCTCTCTTCCTCTTCTCCTCCACTGTCTCTCTTCCTCTTCTCCTCCACTGTCTCTCTTCCTCTTCCTCTTCTCCTCCACTGTCTCTCTCCCTCTTCTCCTCCACTGTCTCTCTTCCTCTTCTCCTCCACTGTCCCTCTCCCTCTTCTCCTCCACTGTCTCTCTTCCTCTTCTCCTCCACTGTCTCTCTTCCCTCTTCTCCTCCACTGTCTCTCTTCCTCTTCTCCTCCACTGTCTCTCTTCCTCTTCTCCTCCACTGTCTCTCTACCTCTTCCTCTTCTCCTCCACTGTCTCTCTTCCTCTTCTCCTCCACTGTCTCTCTTCCTCTTCTCCTCCACTGTCTCTCTTCCTCTTCTCCTCCACTGTCTCTCTTCCCTCTTCCTCTTCTCCTCCACTGTCTCTCTTCCTCTTCTCCTCCACTGTCTCTCTTCCTCTTCTCCTCCACTGTCTCTCTCCCTCTTCTCCTCCACTGTCTCTCTTCCTCTTCTCCTCCACTGTCTCTCTTCCCTCTTACTCTTCTCCTCCACTGTCTCTCTTCCTCTTCTCCTCCACTGTCTCTCTTCCTCTTCTCCTCCACTGTCTCTCTTCCTCTTCTCCTCCACTGTCTCTCTTCCTCTTCTCCTCCACGGTCTCTCTTCCCTCTTCCTCTTCTCCTCCACTGTCTCTCTTCCTCTTCTCCTCCACTGTCTCTCTTCCCTCTTCCTCTTCTCCTCCACTGTCTCTCTTCCTCTTCTCTTCCACTGTCTCTCTTCCTCTTCTCCTCCACTGTCTCTCTCCCCTCTTCCTCTTCTCCTCCACTGTCTCTCTTCCTCTTCTCCTCCACTGTCTCTCTTCCTCTTCTCCTCCACTGTCTCTCTTCCTCTTCTCCTCCACTGTCTCTCTTCCTCTTCTCCTCCACTGTCTCTCTTCCCCTTCTCCTCCACTGCCCCTCTCCCTCTTCTCCTCCACTGTCTCTCTTCCTCTTCTCCTCCACTGTCTCTCTTCCCTCTTCCTCTTCTCCTCCACTGTCTCTCTTCCTCTTCTCCTCCACTGTCTCTCTTCCTCTTCTCCTCCACTGTCTCTCTCCCTCTTCTCCTCCACTGTCTCTCTTCCTCTTCTCCTCCACTGTCTCTCTTCCCTCTTCCTCTTCTCCTCCACTGTCTCTCTTCCTCTTCTCCTCCACTGTCTCTCTTCCTCTTCTCCTCCACTGTCTCTCTCCCTCTTCTCCTCCACTGTCTCTCTTCCTCTTCCACCTTCTCCTCCACTGTCTCTCTTCCTCTTCTCTTCCACTGTCTCTCTTCCTCTTCTCCTCCACTGTCTCTCTCCCATCTTCCTCTTCTCCTCCACTGTCTCTCTTCCTCTTCTCTTCCACTGTCCCTCTTCCTCTTCTCCTCCACTGTCTCTCTTCCTCTTCTCCTCCACTGTCTCTCTTCCTCTTCTCCTCCACTGTCTCTCTTCCTCTTCTCCTCCACTGTCTCTCTTCCCTCTTCCTCTTCTCCTCCACTGTCTCTCTTCCTCTTCTCTTCCACTGTCTCTCTTCCTCTTCTCCTCCACTGTCGCTCTTCCTCTTCCTCTTCTCCTCCACTGTCTCTCTTCCTCTTCCTCTTCTCCTCCACTCTATCTTCCTCTTCTCCTCCACTGTCTCCCTTCCTCTTCTCCTCCACTGTCTCTCTCCCCTCTTCCTCTTCTCCTCCACTGTCTCTCTTCCTCTTCTCCTCCACTGTCTCTCTTCCTCTTCTCTTCCACTGTCTCTCTACCTCTTCCTCTTCTCCTCCACTGTCCCTCTTCCTCTTCCTCTTCTCCTCCACTGTCTCTCTTCCTCTTCTCCTCCACTGTCTCTCTTCCTCTTCTCCTCCACTGTCTCTCTTCCTCTTCTCCTCCACTGTCTCTCTCCCCTCTTCCTCTTCTCCTCCACTGTCTCTCTTCCTCTTCTCCTCCACTGTCTCTCTTCCTCTTCTCCTCCACTGTCTCTCTTCCTCTTCTCCTCCACTGTCTCTCTTCCTCTTCTCCTCCACGGTCTCTCTTCCCTCTTCCTCTTCTCCTCCACTGTCTCTCTTCCTCTTCTCCTCCACTGTCTCTCTTCCTCTTCTCCTCCACTGTCTCTCTTCCTCTTCTCCTCCACTGTCCCTCTTCCTCTTCTCCTCCACTGTCTCTCTTCCTCTTCTCCTCCACTGTCTCTCTTCCTCTTCTCCTCCACTGTCTCTCTTCCTCTTCTCCTCCACTGTCTCTCTTCCTCTTCCTCTTCTCCTCCACTGTCTCTCTTCCTCTTCTCCTCCACTGTCTCTCTTCCTCTTCTCCTCCACTGTCTCTCTTCCTCTTCTCTTCCACTGTCTCTATTCCTCTTCTCCTCCACTGTCTCTATTCCTCTTCCTCTTCTCCTCCACTGTCTCTCTTCCTCTTCTCTTCCACTGTCTCTATTCCTCTTCCTCTTCTCCTCCACTGTCTCTCTTCCTCTTCTCTTCCACTGTCTCTATTCCTCTTCTCCTCCACTGTCTCTCTTCCTCTTCCTCTTCTCCTCCACTGTCTCTCTTCCTCTTCTCCTCCACTGTCTCTCTTCCTCTTCTCCTCCACTGTCCCTCTTCCTCTTCTCCTCCACTGTCTCTCTTCCTCTTCTCCTCCACTGTCTCTCTTCCTCTTCTCTTCCACTGTCTCTCTTCCTCTTCTCCTCCACTGTCTCTCTCCCCTCTTCCTCTTCTCCTCCACTGTCTCTCTTCCTCTTCTCCTCCACTGTCTCTCTTCCTCTTCTCCTCCACTGTCTCTCTTCCTCTTCTCCTCCACTGTCTCTTCCTCTTCCTCTTCTCCTCCACTCTCTCTTCCTCTTCCTCTTCTCCTCCACTGTCTCTCTTCCTCTTCTCCTCCACTGTCTCTCTCCCTCTTCTCCTCTACTGTCTCTTCCTCTTCCTCTTCTCCTCCACTCTCTCTTCCTCTTCTCCTCCACTGTCTCTCTTCCTCTTCTCCTCCACTGTCTCTCTTCCTCTTCTCCTCCACTGTCTCTCTTCCTCTTCTCTTCCACTGTCCCTCTTCCTCTTCTCCTCCACTGTCTCTCTTCCTCTTCTCCTCCACTGTCTCTCTTCCTCTGCTCCACCACTGTCTCTCTTCCTCTTCCTCTTCTCCTCCACTGTCTCTCTTCCTCTTCTCCTCCACTGTCTCTCTCCCCTCTTCTCCTCCACTGTCTCTCTTCCTCTTCTCCTCCACTGTCTCTCTCCCCTCTTCTCCTCCACTGTCTCTCTTCCTCTTCTCCTCCACTGTCTCTCTCCCCTCTTCCTCTTCTCCTCCACTGTCTCTCTTCCTCTTCCTCTGCTCCACCACTGTCTCCATACAGTCTACTGTTAGTCAGTTCAGTTTACCGTTAGACAGGGCTGTAATGTACTTGATGTATAGATAATTCAAATATAATCTATTTACACAGTGATCTATAGGGACAGTATGTGAATGTGCGTTGGACCGATCCATATCTTTAGATTAGATTTAACATTGGAGCAGTGCTCTGGTGATTGATGTGAGACGACTTTTGGATGAAACAGCACCAATATACAATAGAATACAATACAATACAATACACTACAATACACTACAATACAATACCATACACTACACTACACTACAATACAATACACTACAATACAATACAATACAATACACTACAATATAATACAATGCAATACAATGCAATACAATACAATACAATACAATACAACACAATACAATACAATACAATACACTACAATACAATACAATACACTACAATACAATACAATACAATACAATACAATACAATACAATACAATACAATACAACACAATACAATACAATACAATACAATACACTACAATACAATACAATACAATACCATACACTACACTACACTACACTACAATACAATACACTACAATACAATACAATACAATACAATACAACACAATACAATACAATACAATACAATACACTACAATACAATACAATACACTACAATACAATACAATACAATACAATACAATACAATACAATACAATACAATACAATACAATACAATACAATACAATACAATATAATACAATACAATACAATACAATACAATGCAATACAATACAATACAATACAATACAATACAACACAACACAACACAATACAATACACTACACTACACTACACTACACTACAATACAATACACTACACTACAATACAATACACTACAATGCAATACAATACAATACAATACAATACAACACAACACAATACAATAGAATAGAATACAATACAATACACTACACTACAATACAATACAATACAATACAATACAATACAACACAACACAACACAACACAACACAACACAACACAACACAACACAACACAACACAACACAACACAACACAACACAACACAACACAACACAACACAACACAACACAACACAACACAACACAACACAACACAACACAACACAACACAATACAATACAATACAATACAATACAATACAATACAACACAATACAATACAATAGAATGCAACGCAACGCAACGCAACGCAACACAACGCAACGCAACACAACACAATACAATACAATAGAATAGAGGGGGAAATGTTTTGCTCCTAATTTTTTTAACCATATTGCTACTCAATAGTGAGAAAAGTTAACTATAAAGTGACACAGACACAGACACAGACACACAGACACAGACACAGACACACACACACACACACACACACACACACACACACACACACACACACACACACACACACACACACACACACACACACAAACACACACTCAGTGGAGACAAAGAAAGGACATTAGAGGGCCAGTGGGGAGAAAATGGAAAGAATAGGATGCATTCCAACTGACACTCTATTCCCTTTATAGGGCACTAACAGAGCCCTGGTGAAAGGCAGTGACCTATAGAGGGACTAGGGTGCCATTTGGGACGCACAGGATACAGCTGTACAGTTGAAGTCAGAAGTTTACACACACTTAGGTTGGAGTCATTGAAACTCGTTTTTCAACCACTCCAAAACTACAGTTTTGGCAAGTCGGTTAGGACATCTACTTTGTGCATGACACAAGTAATTTTTCCAACAATTGTTTAGAGACAGATTTTTTCACTTATAATTCACTGTATCACAATTCAAGTGGGTCAGAAGTTTACATACACTAAGTTGAGTGTGCCTTTAAACAGCTTGGAAAATTCTTTAGAAGCTTCTGATAGGCTTATTGACATAATTTTGAGTCAATTGGAGTTGTGCCTGTTGATGTATTTCAAGGCCCACCTTCAAACTCAGTGCCTCTTTGCTTGACATCATGGAAGAAAAGAAATCAGCCAAGATCACAAGAAATTATAGACCTCCACAAGTCTGGTTCATCCTTGGGAGCAATTTCCAAATGCCTGAAAGTACCACGTTCATCTTGTACAAACAGTAGTACGCACGTATACAAACCATGGGACCACACAGCCGTCATACCGCTTAGGAAGGAGACACGTTCTGTCTCCTAGAGATGAACATACTTTGGTGCGAAAAGTGCAAATCAATCCCAGAACAACAACAAAGGACCTTGTGAAGATTCTGGAGGAAACATCTACAAATGTATCCACAGTAAAATGAGTCCTATATCGACATAACCTGAAAGGCTGCACAGCAAGGAAGAAGCCACTGCTCCAAAACTGCCATAAAAAAAGCCAGACTATAGTTTGCAACATGGGGACAAAGTTCGAGAAATGTCCTCTGGTCTGATGAAACAGAAATAGAACTGTTTGGCCATAATGACCATCGTTATGTTTGGAGGAAAAAGGGGGAGACTTGCAAGCTGAAGAATACCATCCCAGCCATGAAGCACGGGGGTGGCAGCATCATGTTGTGGGGGTGCTTTGCTGCAGGAGGGACTGGTGCACTTCACAAAATAGATGGCATCATGAATAGGGAAATTATGTAGATATATTGAAGCAACATCTCAAGACATCAGTCAGGAAGTTAAAGCTTGGTCGCAAATGGGTCTCCCAAATGGACAATGACCCCAAGGATACTTCCAAAGTTGTGGCAAATTGGCTTAAGAACAACAAACTCAAAGTTCTGGGTAGGCCATCACAAAGCCCTGACCTCAATCCCATAGAACATTTGTGGGTAGACCTGAAAAAAATGGTGTGTGAGCAAGGAGGCCTACAAACCTGACTCAGTTACACCAGCTCTGTCAGGAGGAATGGGCCAAAATTCACCCAACTTATTGTGGGAAGCTTGTGGAAGGCTACCCAAAACGTTTGTCCCAAATTAAACAATTTAAAGACAATGCTACAATACTAATTGAGTGTATGCAAACTTTTGACCCACTGGGAATGTAATGTAAGAAATAAAAGCTGAAATAAGTAATTCTCTCTACAATTATTCTGACATTTCATATTCTTAGATTAAAGTGGTGATCCTAATTGACCCAAAATAGGGAATTTTTACTAGGATTAAATGTCAGAATTGTGAAAAACTGAGTTTAAATATATTTGGCTAAGGAGTATGTAAACACAGGTACGTGTAAAGACAGAGCGGAAGAGACAGCGGGGAGATGGAGAGCTGGAATTATAGAGCCACGTTAGACCTGTACCAGATGTGTCTGTTACAGATGTCTGTTACAGATGTGTCTGTTAGAGATGTCTGTTAGAGATGTCTGTTACAGATGTGTCTGTTACAGATGTCTGTTAGAGATGTCTGTTAGAGATGTGTCTGTTAGAGATGTGTCTGTTAGAGATGTCTGTTAGAGATGTGTCTGTTAGAGATGTCTGTTACAGATGTGTCTGTTACAGATGTGTCTGTTAGAGATGTCTGTTAGAGATGTGTCTGTTAGAGATGTCTGTTACAGATGTGTCTGTTAGAGATGTCTGTTACAGATGTGTCTGTTAGAGATGTGTCTGTTAGAGATGTGTCTGTTAGAGATGTCTGTTAGAGATGTGTCTGTTAGAGATGTCTGTTACAGATGTGTCTGTTAGAGATGTCTGTTACAGATGTGTCTGTTAGAGATGTGTCTGTTAGAGATGTGTCTGTTAGAGATGTGTCTGTTAGAGATGTCTGTTACAGATGTGTCTGTTACAGATGTGTCTGTTAGAGATGTCTGTTACAGATGTGTCTCTTACAGATGTGTCTGTTAGAGATGTCTGTTAATGATGTGTCTGTTAGAGATGTGTCTGTTAGAGATGTCTGTTACAGATGTGTCTGTTACAGATGTGGATCTCTGCTTGGGTCTTCATGCCTTTGTATGTGTTTGTATGTGCGTGCGTGTGTCCTTGCTTGGGTTTGTGTGTGTGTTTATGTGTTTGTGTGTGTGTGTCTGTGTCCATACTTTCATATGTATTTGTGTTTGTGAGTGTGTGTTTGTGAGTGTGTGTTTGTGAGTGTGCGTGCGTGTATCCGTACTTGTGTGTGTGTGTTATGGATATAGAGGGACATCAGATCGTAACATGGAGACAAATATATAACAAGTTGAACTGACGTCGGTGGAATCAGGAAGTAACGTCGGTGGAATCAGGAAGTAACATCGGTGGAACCAGGAACTAACTTCGGTGGATTCAGGAACTAACGTTGGTGGAATCAGGAACTAATGTTAGTGGAACCAGGAAGTAACGTCGGTGAAATCAGGAAGTAACGTCGGTGGAATCAGGAAGTAACGTCGGTGGAACCAGGAAGTAACGTTGGTGGAACCAGGAACTAACGTCGGTGGAGTCAGGAACGAACGTCGGTGGAACCAGGAAGTAACGTCGCTGGAATCAGGAAATAACGTCGGTGGAATCGAGAACTAACGTTTGTGAAATCAGGAACTAACATCGGTGGAACCAGGAAGTAACGTTGGTGGAATTGGGAACTAACGTCGGTGGAACCAGGAAGTAACGTCGGTGGAATCAGGAACTAATGTTGGTGGAATCAGGAACTAACGTCGGTGGGGGGGGGGGGGGGTAGGCTCAGGGGTATTAGGACTGTAAGACCTTTTATTTATTTATTTATTTTTATTTCACCTTTATTTAACCAGGTAGGCAAGTTGAGAACAAGTTCTCATTTACAGTTGCGACCTGGCCAAGATAAAGCAACCTGTGACCTGTGTAATTGCAGTTTGGTTTTAAAGTTTGCAAAACAGATTTTAAAACCACCTGGCTTCTGAATGATTTAGGAGGGACAGTTATATAGTAATATACAGTTTGCTGGGGATAGATAGTAATACATTTACAGCATGTCAAATATCTGAAGGCTTAACCCACACACACACACACACAAACAATGTTCACAATGTTAATGATGTGCGGTAAAGCCCGGGCATACATTTGTATTCTGATCCCTTCCCTTACCTGGAACGTGCAGGGCCTATCTTACCCAGGCTGATTGCTTCTGCCAAATTAAAGGCCTTGCCCTGCCCGAAACCTGAAGTCAGAAATAACTTCCTCCGTTAGGAGCAGCTAATGGATTTACTATCTGTCTGTCACTCTGTAACGGAGACCCTGGGAGTCGAGAAGCAGGTGCTGGGGGTGAGTTTAATAATACAAGACAAGAGTCTGGACATGAAACACGTAACTAATACTGCCTGGGGAATGGAACTAAGGGAGTGACTGGAGCTGACCCCCACAACGTTGAACATCCAGTAGGTATCTGACGGCATAGGAGGGACCTCCCTTCATGTCCAGTGGAGGTGGAGGTGTGTCATGGGGGACAGCCTCAGCCAGGGGACCAGGAACCAACAGCCTGAGAAGGGAGACATGAAAGGAAGGTGAGATATGGTCGTCACTGGGGAGCTGTAATCTATACGTTACCTCGTTGACCCTCCGGAGAACCTTGAACAGCCCCACAAACCAGGGGCTCAGCTTCTTGCAGGGCAGGTGGAGTGGGGGGTTCCTGGTGGAGAGCCAGACACAATCACCAGGTTGGAACACAGGAGCCTCTCAGCGGTGGCGATCCTCCTGCTCCTTCTGATGGTGGACAGCGCGTTTGAGTCTCACTTGGACTTCGCTGCACACTTCTTCTGCGTGCCTGAACCACTCATCCACCACAGGAGCTTCGATCTGGCCCGGGGTCCATGGAGCCAGGGCAGGCTGATAACTCAGAACACACTGGGGGTCAGCCCAGTGGAAGAGTGGCGTAATGAATTCTGCCCAGGGAAGGAATCGGGCCCACTCCCCCTGCCGGTCCTGGTAGTGGCTCCTCAGGAACCTCCCCAGCTCCTGGTCCATCCTCCCCACCTGTCCGTTATATACCCGGAAGTGAGGCTGACTGTTACCCCGAGCTTCTCCAAGAAGGCTCTCCATACCAGTGATGTGAATTGGGGGCAACGGTCAGAGACGATGTCCTTTGAAAGGCCATAATGTCGGAAGACCTGCTGGAATAGTGCCTCAGCGACGAACGAAAAACGAATGGATTTAGATCAACTATCCACAACCACCAAAATGATGGTGAACCGTCAGAGGAGTGCAGATCAGGATCATGGATAGATGAGACCAGGGACCTTGAGGCAAGGCGGGATGGAGTTTCCCTGCTGGAGCGTGCCGGGTGGATTTAGTTTGGGCACACACAGAACAGGAGTTGACGTAGCGAATAATGTCCTGCACCTAGGTGGGCCACTAATTTTTCTCGGAGAGAGATTGAATAGTACGGTTGATCCCTGGATGTCCAGCAACGACAGCTGTGTGCGCCCAGCAACCTATCCCTTATCCCCGTGGGAACGTAGATGCACTCAGGGGGGCAGGGAGTGGTTGCAGGTTCCTTCTCCACATCTACGTCCCAGAGCACAGGGGCTATGACTCGAGAGAGGACGGGAAAGCAGGTCCTCCCACATTCGTGTGACCTGTCGTGATTATCATCCTCGACGATGAGATGGTGGGGTTATGTCGTTGGAGCCATGGGAGGTCCAGAGATTATCTTGTGAGCTGGTTCACTAATGATGAATAAGGGAATGCTTTCCTTATGAATGAACTCCACGGTGAGGGTGAGTGGTGAGGTGATGTGTGTGATGGTTCCCGGATCCTAGTGGCCAATTATCAGGGATTGAAGCGGGAACGTAGAGGAGATGAGGAGATGTTCAGAGAATAATAATAAATAAAGTTCCCAGAATCCACCACCGCTGTAGAAACACCAGGGACAGCCAGCTAGTGTAATCGACACTAAAAAGAGTTTAGCAGAAAAGGATGAAGATGGGATACTCACACCCGCCCAATGAGGCCCTCTGCTCTTGTGGATCCCGAGTCGGGATGTACCGGACACTGTTGAAGCTGGTGCCCCCCTTGACCACAATAGGGACAGAGCCCCTGTTGTTTCCGTCTGCGAAGCTCAGCCGCCGGGAGGCATGTGACCCCTCCCTCAATGGGTTCAGGCTCTGATGCACAGTGGTCCCTGAGGGAGAGGGAGAAGCGATGAGTGTACCGACGCTCCCGAAGTAGGTTATCTAGACGGATGACCATCGTGATGAGTGCGTCCAAGGAGAGGTTGTTGTCTCGACGGACCAGTTCCGTCTGGCCCTCCTCTCGCAGTCCTCTTCTGAATCTCATTCCATCCGCATCCTGCCGTAATAGGCGCTCTCCCTCCTCTCTGCCCTCCAGTGGATGATCAAAAATACCTCTAAACACATCCATGACCCCGCATACGAAGCCAGTCGGCAGAGAAATGACCGTGGCAACCTTGGACCTCTCAATGCTGGAAGCTCCCATCTGGTGTGCAAAAATCTGGTGTAAAAGAGAGCACTGGAGTAGGAAGCCACGGCATATAGATGGGGTTCCATCATAGTTGTCCGGGAGAGACAAATGGGTATTTCTGACCTGGGGGACTGCTGAATAGACTGGTGTCCTCGTTCGCTGGGTCGACTGGTGGTAGAGTATCCTCTGCTGGTTGAAGGCAACGCCTCTCGGACCTCCTCCATAGTCGTCACCAGTTGTGCCAGCTGGTCGTAGTGCTGACAAAGTAGGTATCCCTGTTCGTCGACCGATTGGGAGATGTCCTGATTCCCTGTTGCTTCCATTTGTGCGAGGCAGTATTCTGTATCGGAGACGCTGGGAGTTGAGCGGCAGGTGCAGGAGGGGGGGGGGGGGGGGTTGGGGGGGTTCAAAACTAGAGTCTCATCTGGACATGAAACACATAACTAATACTGCCTTGGTAATGGAACTACGGGAGTGACAGATATAGGGTTTGGCTGCTCTGCCAGAGACATTAGAGAAAGAAGGAGAAAGGAATCCCATTGGGCAATGAATAGATGAAGGTATAATTCCCCAACCAGCAATCACATTCACATTGTCATGCTGCGCAACACGTTTGTTAGGCCAATCTCTTCTCAATGTCAGGGTCGAGAAAAGTGCTTCCTCTAAAGTACGTTCTGTCACGATTCCAAAGCTATACAATATTACAGATAGCAAATTAATTATCTCACATCTCGGGAAAATATTTATAATATTGTATTTGCTGTTGACGAAATAATGTTGGATGAGCTAGTGTCGTATTGACTCTCGTTCACTCCTTGAAGTAGAGCTCTCCTTGTCCCATCATTTTCCAGATATGACTGTACTGTGCAGCACGAACAAATGGCTCAGCTTCAAATTGTTAGTGATCAATTTAGTGATACCCGAGCCCTACCCGTACCCTAGTTATTAATTTTTAAAAAAAAGGCCCTATCTGGCCCTAACCCGATGTATAATGTCAGGGCCTGTCAGGCTCGGGCGGGTAGCAGAGCTCTACTTTGCGGTTAATCATAATGCTTATTGAAATATATTTTTTCACCTCTGTGTACAGGCAGTATGAGACCGTGGTACCAGTAGAAGATCCCATAGTGACGGAGGTGACCTCCACTCTGCAGGAATGGGCCTTGCTATGGAAGCAGCTTTACGTGGTGAGTACAGTCCAACTCACATCTTGTCCCACTATTTCATAACAGAGTAATAATAATCATTATATGATTGTATTGATTAAAGTGAGGTGTGTTGCTGCGCTAAAGTTGAACTTGTGTCATCTTGAGTGTGTCACTATGGAGATCCAGGATTAACAAGACACATTTGTATCATACTCTAAAATGCTGTATGTACGGTTCTATGATATGATTCCTGGATGGCATACCAGTAGAGGTACATCAAAAAAAATGTATCAACTCAAAGATCCACCATGTTTTATCTACTCCTATAAAATGGTAGACAATAAGGTACTCAGCAAAAAGATCTGATTTCAATATTAGTGAAAAAAGGACCCAGGTGGTAAGTATAAAGCAAGTTTTCTCTATAAGCTTGACATGTCTAGCCACTGGGATTTTTTCCCATTCTTCAAGGCAAAACTGCCCCAGCTCCTTCAAATTGGATGGGTTTTGCTGGTGTACAGCAATCTTTAAGTCATACCACCGATTCTCAATTGGATTGAGGTCTGGGCTTTGACGAGGCCATTCCAAGACATTCAAATGTTTCCCCTTAAATCACTTGAGTGTTGCTTTAGCAGTATGCTTAGGGTTATTGTCCTGCTGGAAGGTGAACCTCCGTCCCAGTCTCAAATCTCTTGAAGACAGAAACAGGTTTCCCTCAAGAATTTCAGTGTATTTAGCGCCATCCATCATTTCTCCAATTCTGACCAGTTTCCCAGTCTCTGCCACCACCATGCTTCACTGTGGGGATGGTATTCTCGGGGTGAGAAGAGATGTTGGGTTTGCGCCAGACATAGTGTCTTCCTTGATGGCCAAAAAGCTCAATTTTAGTCTCATCTAATCAGAGTACCTTCTTCCATATGTTTGGGGAGTCTCCCACATGCCTGTTAAAAGTTTCTGATATTTTTTTATAACCCAATTCTGATCTGTACTTCTCCACAACTTTGTCCCTGACGTTTTTGGAGAACTCTTTAACTCTGCTAATGGTGCCACTTGCTTGGTGGTTGCTTGGTGGTGCCCCTTTCTTAGTGCTGTTGCAGACTCTGGGGCCTTTCAGAACAGGTGTATATATACTGTGATCATGTGACACTTAGATTGCACACAGGTGGACTTTATTTAACTAATTATGTGACTTCTGAAGGTAATCCTTTGCACCAGACCTTATTTAGGGGCTTCATAGCAAAGGGGGTGAATAGATATGCACACACCACTTTTTTTTTTTTTTTGCAACAACTTGTAACTGAGAAACAGACCTCAACTAGCAGCAAAACAACAGTCTCAACGTCAACAGTGAAGAGGCGACTCCGGGATGCTGGCCTTCTAGGCAGAGTTACAAAGAAAAATACATATCTTGGAATGGCCAATAAAAATTAAATATTAAGATAGGCAAAAGAACACAGACACTAGACAGAGGAACTTTGCCTAGAAGGCAGTGCCTCCTCACTGTTGACGTTGAGACTGGGGTTTTGCGGGTACTATTTAATGAAGCTGCCAGTTGAGGATTTGTCAGGCATCTGTTTCTCAAACTAGACACTCTAATGCACTTGTCCTATTGCTCAATTGTGCACCCGGGGCTTCCCACTCTTCTTTCTATTCTGCAATTTCTCGCATGGAATAGCCTTCATTTCTCAGAACAAGAATATATTGACGAGTTTCTGAAGAAAGGTCTTTGTTCCTGGCCATTTTGTGCCTGTAATCGAACCCACAAATGCTGCTGCTCCAGATACTCAACTCGTCTAAAGAACGCCACTTTTATTACTTCTTTAATCAGGCCAACAGTTTTCAGCTGTGCTAACATAATTGAAAAAGGGTTTTCTAATGATCAATTAGCCTTATAAAATGATAAACTTGGATTAGCTAACACAACGTGCCATTGGAACACAGGAGTTATGGTGGCTAATAATTGTCCTCTGTACGCCTATACAGATATTTCAGCTACAATAGTCATTTACAACATTATCAATGTCTACACTGTATTTCTGATCAATTGTATGTTATTGTAATGGGAAAAATGTGTTTTTCTTTCAAAAACAAGGACATTTCTACGTGACCCCAAACTTTTGAACGGTCATTTATATATGTTACTTTTTTTCATATGAAGAGAAATTATAGTTAAAATGTATCGATGCTCATACGTAGTTAATTTGCGGTGGCACCAGTTAGTTGAGTTGTATGTACATCTAGGTAGAGTTATTAAAGTGACTTTGCAAAGATGACAACAAATCAAATCAAATTTTATTTGTCACATACACATGGTTAGCAGATGTTAATGCGAGTGTAGCGAAATGCTTGTGCTTCAAGTTCCGACAATGCAGTAATAACCAACAAGTAATCTAACTAACAATTCCAAAACTACTGTCTTGTACACAGTGTGAGGGGATAAAGAATATGTACATAAGGATATATGAATGAGTGATGGTACAGAGCAGCATAGGCAAGATACAGTAGATGGTATCGAGTACAGTATATACATATGAGATGAGTATGTAAACAAAGTGGCATAGTTAAAGTGGCTAGTGATACATGTATTACATAAGGATACAGTCGATGATATAGAGTACAGTATATACGTATGCATATGAGATGAGAGTAGCAGTGGTGTAAAGAGGGAGTGAGAGGGGGGGCACTGCAAATAGTCTGGGTAGCCATTTGTCTAGATGTTCAGGAGTCTTATGGCTTAGGGTAGAGGCTGTTTAGAAGCCTCTTTGACCTAGACTTGACGCTCCGGTACCGCTTGCCGTGCGTTAGCAGAGAGAACAGTCTATGACTAGGGTAGCTGGAGTCTTTGACAATTTTTAGGGCATCTGACACTGCCTGGTATAGAGGTACTGGATGGTAGGAAGCTTGGCCCCAGTGATGTACAGAGCCGTTCGCACATAGTGCCTTGCGGTCGGAGGCCGAGCATTAGACATACCAAGCAGTGATGCAACAAGTCAGGATGCTCTCGATGGTGCAGCTGTAGAACCTTTTGAGGATCTGAGGACCCATGCAAAATATTTTTAGTCTCCTGAGGGGGAATATATTTTGTCATGCCCTCTTCACAACCTTCTTGGTGTGCTTGGACAATGTTAGTTTGTTGGTGATGTGGACACCAAGGAACTTGAAGCTCTCAACCTGCTCCACTGCAGCCCTGTCGATGAGCATGTGGGCGTTCTCGGTCCTATTTTGTGTTGGTATTACGGACTTGGACAAGGAGAGGTTGAAAATGTCAGTGAAGACACTTGCCAGTTGGTCAGCGCATGCTCGCAGTACATGTCCTGGTAATCCATCTGGCCCTGCGGCCTTGTGAATGTTGAACTGTTTAAGGGTCTTACTCACATCGGCTGCGGCGAGCGTGATCACACAGTCTTCCGGAGCAGCTGGTGCTCTCATGCATGTTTCAGTGTTATTTGCCTCAAAGCGAGCATAGAAGTAGTTTAGCTCATCTGGTAGGCTTGTGTCACTTTGCAGCTCTCAGCTGTGCTTCCCTTTGTAGTCTGTAATGGTTTGCAAGCCCTGCCACATCCGATGAGTGTCAGAGCCGGCGTTATATGATTCGATCTTAGTCCTGTATTGACGTTTTGCCTGTTTGATGGTTCATTGGAGGGCATAGTGGGATTTCTTATAAGCTTCCGGGTTAGAGTCCCTCTCCTTGAAAGCGGCAGCTCTAGCCTTTAGCTCAGTGCGGATGTTGCCTGTAATCCATGGCTTCTTGTTGGGGTATGTACGTACGGTCACTGTGGGGACGACTTCATCAATGCACTTATTGATGAAGCCAATGACTGATGATTCCAGTCTGTGCTGCAAAACAGTCCTGTAGTTTAGCATCTGCTTCATCTGGCCACTTTTTTATTGACTGAGTCACTGGTGCTTCCTGCTTTCATTTTTGCTTGTATGCTGGAATCAGGAGGATAAAATTATGGTCAGATTTTCCAAATGGAGGGCGAGGGAGAGCTTTGTACGCATCTCTGTGTGTGGAGTATAGGTGGTCCAGAGTTATTTTTACTCTGGTTGCACATTTAACATGCCAATAGAAATTTGATGTTTCCCTGCATTATAGTCCCTGGCTACTAGGAGCACCGCCTCTGGCTGAGCGTTTTCTTGTTTGCTTATGACGGAATACAGCTCATTCAATGCTGTCTTAGTACCAGCCGCTGTGGTGGTATGTAAACCGATACAAAGAATACAGATGAAAACTCTCTCAGTAGGTAGTGTGGTCTACAGCTTATCATGAGATACTCTACCTCAGGCGAGCAGTAGTGCGAGACATCATTAGATATTGTGCACCAGCTGTTGTTTACAAAAATGCATATACCACCGGGTCTTGTCTTACCAGATGCCGCTGTTCTATCCTGCCGGTACATCGTATAACCAGCCAGCTGTATGTTGATGTTGTCGTCGTTCAGTCACGACACCGTGAAGCATAAGATGTTACATTTTTAATGTCCCGTTGGTAGTTTAATAGTCTGCGTAACTCAGGGATTTTATTGTCCAAAGATTGCACGTTTGCTAACAGAATGGAGGGAAGTGGTGGTTTATTCGATCGCCTACGAATTCTCTTTAGGATAGCCATCTCTCCAGTGATGTTTTACCTAACCCATACAGGATGGTGTATATTAGCCATCTCTTCAGTGATGTTTTACCTAACCCAGTCTGGAACATCCGGTCTGGAACATCCGGTCTGGAACATCCGGTCTGGAACATCCGGTCTGGAACATTTGGTCTGGAACATTTGGTCTGGAACATCCGGTGTGGAGCATTTGGTCTGGAACATTTGGTCTGGAACATCCGTTCTGGAACATCCGGCCTGGAACATTTGGTCTGGAACATTTGGTCTGGAACATCCGGTGTGGAGCATTTGGTCTGGAACATCCGGTCTGGAACATCTGGTCTGGAACATTTGGTCTGGAACATCCGGTCTGGAACATTTGGTCTGAAACATCCGGTCTGGAACATTTGGTCTGGAACATCCGGTCTGGAACATCCGGTCTGGAACATTTGGTCTGGAACATTTGGTCTGGAACATCCGGTCTGGAACATCCAGTCTGGAACATTTGGTCTGGAACATCTGGTGTGGAACATCCGGTCTGGAACATCTGGTCTGGAACATCCGGTCTGGAACATTTGGTCTGGAACATCTGGTGTGGAACATCCGGTCTGGAACATCTGGTCTAGAACATCCGGTCTGGAACATCTGGTCTGGAACATCCGGTCTGGAACATTCGGTCTAGAACATCTGGTGTGGAACATTTGGAATGTTATGAGGTTTTTATCTCTTTGATCTGACGTCAGAATAAATGCGTAGGACATGGGACGTGAAGACACATAAACAGATATGACATGGCTAGGAAAGGTCCCTGTTATTACCTACTGCTGTGTACACAACTACATGCCAACCCTGTTCCTGGTTATTGTTTCTGTTTTACATTAGTTATGTGTGTCACTCAGACTCTGAATCACAGCAGAGAGGGATATACAGTGTGTGATGAAGATTGTTAGCAGCCTCTTATGGAGACTGACATTGTGTCTAATGCAGTGGAACCAAACATAATCTAATTCTGAAACCAATTCAATCAGCTTGACGAATTCACACTTTGTTACACAAGAGGACAGAAAGAAACAGACAGCACTGAAGATGAAGGAAGGGCTACAGCGCACACACACACACACACACTCAAACACACACACACACACACACACACACACACACACACACACACACACACACACACACACACACACACACACACACAAACACATGCATGCACACACAAACACACACACATACACACACGCACATGCACACACACACACAAACACACACACACAAACACATGCATACACGCACAAACACACACACACGCACACTAGATAGCAGCAGAGATTTAGCCTACGCTCTGTGACCAAAGTGTCAGTAAATATCACAGAGTAGGCCTTTATTAAAGACGGTCTCCCTATGACCCTGTTGACAGGAAAAGCACCCGGGTGTATCAGAGGCTTCACGATCACAACACAACCCTCTCTATCTAGCCTGCTGACTCTCTCGTTTACCCTCAGACCATCCTCTGATCTCTAGAACTGTGCTAGATTGAATATCAATTATTATTGGCTAATTTACGATTGGCTTCTTTATGATTGGCTAATTTACGATTGGCTTCTTTGCGATTGGCTAATGAGAGTGACGGATATTTTTGGTTAACCTTTGGCCCCTGTGTTGATGATGCCAGTCACACATGGATTAAAATGAAAATAATCAGAAAATTACTATATGTACGGTGTCCATATTAGTACAACTTCAGAAGTCAGAGTCACCAACTCCTTGTGACTCTGAGGCAATCCTAATTTGGAATCTGTACATTTCATTATTTTATTTTCTGACTTCAACAAATGAACAGTGATTATAATCATAACATTGTCAGTCTCCGGAGAGGGTATTTTGTTTGTTGTCTGGCTGTCATATGGAAGAGAGGGAAGCCTTCACAACTGTCAGAGGGATATTTATATATCCATATTCACTGGAGTGAGTGCATGGCATTTTGTTAACTTGGATAGAATTTAATAGAATACTTTTTTACTTTCTTTAATTTCTGCATTTTCTAATCAGGAAAAAACAACTTTGTTTCAATTATCAACAGCAGCATGATTATTTTCTACTCGTTACATCTGGCACATGACTGTTGTTTTGTATAATCATGAGTGAGAAAGTTACAGATACCTCGAAGACATGCTAACCTTACACCATTACAATAACAAGGGAGGTTAGCATTTTATATCATACCTCCAAGACATGCTAACCTCTCACCATTACAATAACAGGGGAGGTTAGCATTTTATATCATACCTCCAAGACATGCTAACCTCACACCATTACAATAACAGTGGAGGTTAGCATTTTATATAAATCCTCCAAGACATGCTAACCTCACACCATTACAATAACATTACCATTCCATTATTTAACCTTTCTATTGAGCACAAATTAATCTGAAACACAACCAAAACAAACAGCAAATGCATCCAACATATTTGTAGAGACATAAACTTCATGTAGTCATTGCGTGCTGTGAATATGGGACCAAATACTTAACTTTTTACTACTTTAATACACATCTAAGTGCTATACTTTCTAAATGATTTACCCAATATGGATGAAAATACCCTAAAATTAAAGCTGACAGTCTGCACTTTAACTTCATAGTTATTGTATCATTTTAAATCCAAAGTACTAGAGTACAGAGACAAAACAACAACAACATGTGTCACTGTCCCAATACTTTTGGAGCTTACTGTATAAACAATAGCCTAAATGTAGGCTAATTGTGCTGGGAGGCAGTGAGGAGATACGGAATCTATTCCCCACAGCATCTTTCCCCACACTTTTCCATGGCATTTCCATTGTTTGGTTTGAGTTCCATTGACAACTTTACTGCATCTATGGTGTTCCATTGTAGTTCTATAGAGGTGTTCCATTGTAGTTCTATAGAGGTGTTCCATTGTAGTTCTGTTTATACTATATGTTCCATTGCAGTTCTATAGAGGTGTTCCATTGTAGTTCTGTTTATACTGTATGTTCCTTTGTAGTTCTATAGAGGTGTTCCATTGTAGTTATGTTTATACTGTATGTTCCATTGTAGTTCCATAGAGGTGTTCCATTGTAGTTCTGTTTATACTGTATGTTCCATTGTAGTTCTGTTTATACTGTATGTTCCATTGTAGTTCTATAGAGGTGTTCCATTGTAGTTCTGTTTATACTGTATGTTCCTTTGTAGTTCTATAGAGGTGTTCCATTGTAGTTCTGTTTATACTATATGTTCCATTGTAGTTCTATAGAGGTGTTCCATTGTAGTTCTGTTTATACTGTATGTTCCTTTGTAGTTCTATAGAGGTGTTCCATTGTAGTTCTGTTTATACTGTATGTTCCATTGTAGTTCTGTTTATACTATATGTTCCATTGTAGTTCCATAGAGGTGTTCCATTGTAGTTCTGTTTATACTGTATGTTCCATTGTAGTTCTGTTTATACTGTATGTTCCATTGTAGTTCTATAGAGGTGTTCCATTGTAGTTCTGTTTATACTGTATGTTCCTTTGTAGTTCTATAGAGGTGTTCCATTGTAGTTCTGTTTATACTGTATGTTCCATTGTAGTTCTGTTTATACTGTATGTTCCATTGTAGTTCTATAGAGGTGTTCCAATGTAGTTCTGTTTATACTGTATGTTCCATTGTAGTTCTATAGAGGTGTTCCAATGTAGTTCTGCTGAGTTGTTGCTTTGTAGTTTTGGGTAGGGCTTCCATTGTAGTTCTGGTTTCAGGAATCTTGGTCATGGTTTCCCCCTTATCCCCTTTTTCTCCCAAATTTTGATATTGTCTCATCGCTGTAACTCCCCAATGGGCTTGGGAGGCGAAGGTTGAGTCTTGCGTCCTCCGAAAAACATAACCCGCCAAATGGTTTGGTATTTTACACAGGTTCACGGTGCAGTCTCATATTTTATACAGGGTTGCTGCCCAGTCAAATGCGTTACAGACATTCTTTCACCTCACTGACTTCATTCATCAGGATAGCCAAAGCCCATGACAACATTATAGATCATCTCTGCCATTCATGGGTTGCACCTCCATGTTGTTGCCATGGTTATCAGCATTCTACAGACGCCGCAGCCACATTGAAGTCTGACTGATGGTTAATGCCAATTCTTTCTGACCGTGGGCTAATGACTGTTTAGTCTAAATGACACTATAATGGTTTGGAAGTACAATGACATTGCTAAAAGTACTCAAATATTTAGTAGAAAACAACTTTGCAATCATTATTTGCTCCTAAATTTCAATTAGACAGTTGGCAATGTTGTCATTAGCTATCAAAAATAGCTAATGTTAGCTAGTTAAGTCTCCCCTCAATCTTTTATTTAATTTTTTACCTTTATTTAACTAGACAAGTCAGTTAAGAACAAATTCTTATTTTCAATGACGGCCTAGGAACAGTGGGTTATCTGCCTTGTTCAGGGCCAGAACGACAGATTTGTACCTCGTCAGCTTGGGGATTTGAACGTGCAACCTTCCAGTTACTAGTACAACGCTCTAACCACTAGGCTACCCTGCTAGCCTAATGTTCCCGAATGAAAGACTGTAGCTAGCATAATTTTCCCAAATGAAAGACTGTAGCTAGCATAATGTTCAGAATGAAAGTCTGTAGCTCGCCTAATGGTCAGAATGAAAGACTGTAGCTAGCATAATGTTCCCGAATGAAAGACTGTAGCTAGCATAATGTTCAGAATGAAAGACTGTAGCTAGCATAATGTGAAAGAATGAAAGACTGTAGCTAGCCTAATGGTCAGAATGAAAGACTGTAGCTAGCATAATGCTCCGAATGAAAGACTGTAGCTAGCATAATGTTCAGAATGAAAGACTGTAGCTAGCATAATGCTCAGAATGAAAGACTGTAGCTAGCATAATGTTAAGAATGAAAGTCTGTAGCTAGCATAATGTTCAGAATGAAAGACTGTAGCTAGCATAATGCTCCCGAATGAAAGACTGTAGCTAGCATAATGCTCCCAAATGAAAGACTGTAGCTAGCATAATGTTCAGAATGAAAGACTGTAGCTAGCATAATGCTCCCGAATGAAAGACTGTAGCTAGCATAATGCTCAGAATGAAAGACTGTAGCTAGCATAATGTTAAGAATGAAAGACTGTAGCTAGCATAATGTTCCGAAGAAAGACTGTAGCTAGCATAATGCTCCGAATGAAAGACTGTAGCTAGCATAACGTTCAGAATGAAAGACTGTAGCTAGCATAATGCTCAGAATGAAAGACTGTAGCAAGCATAATGTTCAGAATGAAAGACTGTAGCTAGCATAATGTTCCCGAATGAAAGAGTGTAGCTAGCATAATGTTCAGAATGACAGACTGTAGCTAGCATAATGTTCAGAATGAAAGACTGTAGCTAGCATAATGTTCCTGAATGAAAGACTGAAGCTAGCATAATGTTCAGAATGACAGACTGTAGCTAGCATAATGTTCAAAATGAAAGACTGTAGCTAGCATAATGTTCCCGAATGAAAGACTGTAGCTAGCATAATGTTCAGAATGACAGACTGTAGCTAGCATAATGCTCCGAAGGAAAGACTGTAGCTAGCATAATGTTCAGAATGAAAGACTGTAGGCTAGTTAATCACTTTTACCTAACCATCTTAACCAATGCCACAGTTCCCGCTCTCCAGGGCGGTCTTGAAAAAATATATTCTGAATTGGACTCATGGTTACATTAAGGATAAATTAAAATACTGTCTGTGTTCATGCCCAGATCAGAAGAGCTCTTGGAAGGAAAGTCTCTCTCAGTGTCTGCTGTGGATGATTATTATTCTGCTCATAGTGAGGTAAAATGTCAGAATGATATTCTGTCTGTAGCCATGACATACTGGGTGATATTCTGTCTGTAGCCCTGGCATAC
>NC_092153.1:79718733-79723733 GCF_045791955.1 Oncorhynchus clarkii lewisi
AGGCAGGTGTCGTTAGTTGTCTCTGATTGAGAACCATACTTAGGTAGCCTGGGTTTCACTTTTGGTTTGTGTGTGTTTGTTTCCGTGTGAGTGTTTGGGCCACACGGTACTGTTTCGGTTTTGTTAATTCACATCATCGTTTATTGTTTTGATTCATTGTTCAGTGCTTTCTTTAATTAAATTTAAATTAAATGTAATTAAATTATTTAATTAAAATCATCATGAACACTTACCACGCTTTGGTCCGATCCTCAGATGAAGAGGAGGAAAGTACACCCTGTATGTAGCCTCCACATTGACTCTGTACCGGTACCCCCTGTATATAGCCTCCACATTGACTCTGTACCTATGCTCCCTGTATATAACCTCCACATTGACTCTGTACCGGTACCCCCTGTATATAGCCTCCACATTGACTCTGTACTGGTACCCTGTATATAGCCTCCACATTGACTCTGTACTGGTACCCCCTGTATATAGCCTCCACATTGACTCTGTACCTATGCTCCCTGTATATAACCTCCACATTGACTCTGTTCCGGTACCCCCTGTATATAGCCTCCACATTGACTCTGTACCGGTACCCCCCTGTATATAGCCTCCACATTGACTCTGTACCGTAACACCCTGTATATAGCCTCCACATTGACTCTGTACCTGTACCCCCTGTATATAGCCTCCACATTGACTCTGTACCTATACCCCTGTATATAGCCTCCACATTGACTCTGTACCGTAACACCCTGTATATAGCCTCCACATTGACTCTGTACCGTAACACCCTGTATATAGCCTCCACATTGACTCTGTACCGGTACCCCCTGTATATAGCCTCCACATTGACTCTGTACTTGTACCCTGTATATAGCCTCCACATTGACTCTGTACCGGTACCCCCTGTATATAGCCTCCACATTGACTCTGTACCGTAACACCCTGTATATAGCCTCCACATTGACTCTGTACCGTAACACCCTGTATATAGCCTCCACATTGACTCTGTACCGTAACACCCTGTATATAGCCTCCACATTGACTCTGTACCGGTACCCCCCTGTATATAGGCTCCACATTGACTCTGTACTGGTACCCTGTATATAGCCTCCACATTGACTCTGTACCATAACACCCTGTATATAGCCTCCACATTGACTCTGTACCGTAACACCCTGTATATAGCCTCCACATTGACTCTGTACAGTAACACCCTGTATATAACCTCCACATTGACTCTGTACCAGTACCCCCTGTATATAGTCTCCACATTGACTCTGTACCATAACACCCTGTATATAGCCTCCACATTGACTCTGTACTGGTACCCTGTATATAGCCTCCACATTGACTCTGTATCGGTACCCCCTGTATATAGCCTCCACATTGACTCTGTACCGGTACCCCCTGTATATAGCCTCCACATTGACTCTGTACCGGTACCTCCTGTATGTAGCCTCCACATTGACTCTGTACCGGTACCCCCCAGTATATAGCCTCCACATTGACTCTGTACTGGTACCCTGTATATAGCCTCCACATTGACTCTGTACCGTAACACCCTGTATATAGCCTCCACATTGACTCTGTACCGTAACACCCTGTATATAGCCTCCACATTGACTCTGTACAGTAACACCCTGTATATAGCCTCCACATTGACTCTGTACCGGTACCCCCTGTATATAGCCTCCACATTGACTCTGTACTTGTACCCTGTATATAACCTCCACATTGACTCTGTACCGGTACCCCCCTGTATATAGCCTCCACATTGACTCTGTACCGATACCCCCCTGTATATAGCCTCCACATTGACTCTGTACTTGTACCCTGTATATAGTCTCCACATTGACTCTGTACCGGTACCCCCCTGTATATAGCCTCCACATTGACTCTGTACTGGTACCCTGTATATAACCTCCACATTGACTCTGTACCGGTACCCCCTGTATATAGCCTCCACATTGACTCTGTACCTATACCCCCTGTATATAGCCTCCACATTGACTCTGTACTGGTACCCTGTATATAGCCTCCACATTGACTCTGTACTGGTACCCTGTATATAGCCTCCACATTGACTCTGTACTGGTACCCTGTATATAGCCTCCACATTGACTCTGTACTGGTACCCTGTATATAGCCTCCACATTGACTCTGTACTGGTACCCTGTATATAGCCTCCACATTGACTCTGTACCGGTACCCCCTGTATATAGCCTCCACATTGACTCTGTACCGGTACCCCCTGTATATAGCCTCCACATTGACTCTGTACCGGTACCCCCTGTATATAGCCTCCACATTGACTCTGTACCGTAACACCCTGTATATAGCCTCCACATTGACTCTGTACTGGTACCCCCTGTATATAGCCTCCACATTGACTCTGAACCGGTACCCCCTGTATATAGCCTCCACATTGACTCTGTACTGGTACCCCCTGTATATAGCCTCCACATTGACTCTGTACCGGTACCCCCTGTATATAGCCTCCACATTGACTCTGTACTGGTACCCCCTGTATATAGCCTCCACATTGACTCTGTACCGGTACCCCCTGTATAAAGCCTCCACATTGACTCTGTACCGGTACACCCTGTATATAGCCTCCACATTGACTCGGTACCGGTACCCCCTGTATATAGCCTCCACATTGACTCTGTACCGGTACCCCCTGTATGTAGTCTCCACATTGACTCTGTACCGGTACACCCTGTATATAGCCTCCACATTGACTCTGTACCGGTACCCCCTGTATATAGCCTCCACATTGACTCTGTACCGGTACCCTCTGTATATAGCCTCCACATTGACTCTGTACCGGTACCCCCTGTATATAGCCTCGCTACTGTTGTTTTACTGCTGCTCTTTATTTATTTGTAATTTAAAAAATATTATCCTTTTTTTTTTAACTTAATAACACTTCTTTTTCTTAAAACTGCATTGTTGGTTAAAAGAGCTTGTAAGTAAGCTTTTCACTGTAAGGTCCACCGCCTGTTGTATTCGGTGCATGTGACTAATACAATTTGATTTGATTATATCCAGAGGGTCTGACTGAGGCGTGTTCTATCTGTCTCCGATCTGCTGTAGACAGAGTGTTCTTTTACTGATAGATTGAAGAAAAACAGAAGAACATGTATTATGTATGCCGTTTGGAGGGAGAAGCCAAAATTAATTTAGATTTTCTTAAGAGAAGTTGCGGTTGTTTTTACGGACTGCCTTGCTTTGCTGCAGACTGGCTACTCTTGATCTTGAACAATGTCCATGTGCAATGACACCATTGTTAAAAGCACACATCCTTCAGGAGATAAGAGGGAGTCTAGTATCACTGTCTTTGCTTACCCCTTTAGTTCTAACGCTACACGTGCACACAGGTTATTGCCCCTATGGGACATGTCTTCACAACCCCCCCCCCCCCCCTCCCCCCTCCCTTAATCATTGCTTCGAACACACCGATAGCGCGGTCATTGCATTTTCGTTGTCGTGCGTTTGTTGTGGTGTGGTACATATGTTGGATTTGTATGCGTAGACGGCTTGACAGACATGGTAGCAGAAATTGAACTTTTGTTACATACATATCCAGGCGATGCTGTGTAATATTTGGCGCAATGACTGTGTAATAGTTTGCTCATTTACGCTGTCGATGCAAGAAGAATCACGGAACTTATTCAGTGGTTTACTACTGGAACAGCACCACCAAAAAGCTGTTGAAAAATCCAATGCATGTTGACACACTGCTGCACAGTGGCACCGCAGTCTGGCAGATGAGTCACAGTGGTGGGGATTGCCTCCCAAATGAAATTAATGTATTTCTGCAGTAACACATACAGTTTGCAGGAACGCATACAGAACGCACAACCAGTGTGCGTAAGGTTTACGCTTCGAACACACCGACAGTGTTATGGCGCAAAATATTACGCAGCATCATCTGGATATGTCTGCAACAAAAATTCAACATTCACCTTCTGCTACTATTTCTGCCAAGCAGTCTATGCATACAGTTTGAGGAATCAGTGTGACACATACATTTGATAAATCCAACATATGCACCACACCGAACGCACGGCAACTGCCTCTGCAAAAGCAATGCTGCAAGGCAAACACAGGGTTTCATTGGAAATGAATGTAATTCTGGTGCATCAAAACGCAATGACACTGTCGTTGTGTTCGAAAGCATTACATTTAGCCAACAATATGAGAATAGCAACCTCTGGAGAGTGCATGTGTGTGTTTGTGAGTTTGTGAAATTGAGATTGTTAAGATTAAGATTGTTGAGATTTAAGATTCATGAGATTTAAGATTCATGAGATTAAATTTGATGAGATTAAGATTGAAAGTGAAAGCAAATGCGTGTCTCAATCTTGATTTTGAAGATAAAATACACACACACACACATGCAATGCACACACAGACTAAATGCTGTATATAATATATTTCTAGTTATCTGTAGTTTAAACTGATGGATTTTTATGTGGATTATTTTTTGTTATTTGTATTGACACACCAGTGCAACAATCGACTATAGGGAGATTTATATACTGAACAAATATAGGTGGTCCACCCACTGGGGAGCCAGGCCCACCCACTGGGGAGCCAGGCCCACCCACTGGGGAGCCAGACCCACCCACTGGGGAGCCAGGCCCACCCACTGGGGAGCCAGACCCACCCACTGGGGAGCCAGACCCAGCCACTGGGGAGCCAGGCCCAGCCACTGGAGAGCCAGGCAGCCAGGCTCAGCCACTGGAGAGCCAGGCAGCCAGATCCACCCACTGGGGAGCCAGACCCACCCACGGGGGAGCCAGGCCCAGCCACTGGAGAGCCAGGCAGCCAGGCTCAGCCACTGGAGAGCCAGGCAGCCAGATCTACCCACTGGGGAGCCAGACCCACCCACTGGGGAACCAGACCCAGCCACTGGGGAGCCAGGACCAGCCACTGGGGAGCCAGGCCCACCCACTGGGGAGCCAGACCCACCCACTGGGGAGCCAGACCCACCCACTGGG
>NC_092153.1:79731233-79746233 GCF_045791955.1 Oncorhynchus clarkii lewisi
CTGTATGTGGTTGTAGTGGTCAGTTGTGGTGCTGTATGTGGTTTTAGTAGTCAGTTGTGATGCTGTATGTGGTTGTAGTGGTCAGTTGTGGTGCTGTATGGGATTGTAGTGGTCAGTTGTGGTGCTGTATGGTATTGTAGTGGTACGTTGTGGTGCTGTAGGGTGGTAGTGGTCAGTTGTGGTGCTGTATGTGGTTGTAGTGGTACGTTGTGGTGCTGTATGTGGTTGTTGTAGTCAGTTGTGGTGCTGTATGTGGTTGTAGTGATACGTTGTGGTGCTGTATGTGGTTGTTGTAGTCAGTTGTGGTGCTGTATGTGGTTGTAGTGGTACGTTGTGGTGCTGTAGAGTTGAAGTGGTCAGTTGTGGTGCTGTATGGGATTGTAGTGGTACGTTGTGGTGCTATATGTGGTTGTAGTGGTCAGTTGTGGTGCTGTATGTGGTTGTAGTGGTCCGTTGTGGTGCTGTATGTGGCTGTAGTGGTCAGTTGTGGTGCTGTAGAGTTGAAGTGGTCTGTTGTGGTGCTGTATGTGGTTGTAGTGGTCAGTTGTGGTGCTGTATGTGGTTGTAGTGGTCTGTTGTGGTGCTGTATGTGGTTGCAGTGGTCAGTTGTGGTGATGTATGTGGTTGTAGTGGTCAGTTGTGATGCTGTATGTGGTTGTAGTGGTCAGTTGTGGTGCTGTTTGTGGTTGTAGTGGTCAGTTGTGGTGCTGTATGTGGTTGTAGTGGTCAGTTGTGGTGCTGTATGTGGTTGTAGTGGTCAGTTGTGGTGCTGTATGTGGTTGTAGTGGTCAGTTGTGGTGCTCTATGTGGTTGTAGTGGTCAGTTGTGGTGCTGTATGTGGTTGTAGTGGTATGTTGTGGTGCTGTATGTGGTTGTTGTAGTCAGTTGTGGTGCTGTATGTGGTTGTAGTGGTACGTTGTGGTGCTGTATGTGGTTGTTGTAGTCAGTTGTGGTGCTGTATGTGGTTGTAGTGGTACGTTGTGGTGCTGTAGAGTTGAAGTGGTCAGTTGTGGTGCTGTATGGGATTGTAGTGGTACGCTGTGGTGCTATATGTGGTTGTAGTGGTCCGTTGTGGTGCTGTATGTGGCTGTAGTGGTCAGTTGTGGTGCTGTAGAGTTGAAGTGGTCTGTTGTGGTGCTTTATGTGGTTGTAGTGGTCAGTTGTGGTGCTGTATGTGGTTGTAGTGGTCTGTTGTGGTGCTGTATGTGGTTGTAGTGGTCAGTTGTGGTGATGTATGTGGTTGTAGTGGTCAGTTGTGATGCTGTATGTGGTTGTAGTGGTCAGTTGTGGTGCTGTTTGTGGTTGTAGTGGTCAGTTGTGGTGCTGTATGTGGTTGTAGTGGTCAGTTGTGGTGCTGTATGTGGTTGTAGTGGTCAGTTGTGGTGCTGTATGTGGTTGTAGTGGTCAGTTGTGGTGTTCTATGTGGTTGTAGTGGTCAGTTGTGGTGCTGTATGTGTTTGTAGTGGTCTGTTGTGGTGCTGTATGTGGTTGTAGTGGCCAGTTGTGGTGCTGTATGTGGTTGTAGTGGTCAGTTGTGGTGCTGTATGTGGTTGTAGTGGTCAGTTGTGGTGCTGTATGTGGTTGTAGTGGTCAGTTGTGGTGCTGTATGGGATTGTAGATGCTCCTGTTTGTAGACACTCCTGTGTGTAGACGCTCCTGTGTGTAGACGCTCCTGTGTGTAGATGCTCCTGTGTGTAGATACTCCTGTGTGTAGTTGCTCCTGTGTGTAGACACTCCTGTGTGTAGACACTCCTGTGTGTAGACGCTCCTGTGTGTAGATGCTCCTGTGTGCAGACACTCCTGTGTGTCTGGATTAGAATTTGTATTAATTATGGATCCCCATTAGCTGTTGTCAAAGCAGCAGCTACTCTTCCTGGGGTCCAAACACACCAAAGCACCCATATTATATAGAAAACAACAGATAAAACAGACATTTGACTGCCCTCTCCACCTCCCTACACTATCCTACCCTAACATAGAGGAACATATAACTGCTCTCTCTACCTCCCTACACTATCCTACCCTAACACAGAGGAACACATAACTGCCCTCTCTACCTCCCTACACTATCCTACCCTAACACAGAGGAACACATGACTGCCCTCTCCACCTCCCTACACTATCCTACCCTAACACAGAGGAACATATGACTGCCCTCTCTACCTCCCTACACTATGCTACCCTAACACAGTCTTATTACTGCCCTCTCCACCTCCCTACACTATCCTACCCTAACACAGAGGAACATATGACTGACCTCTCTACCTCCCTACACTATGCTACCCTAACACAGTCTTATTACTGCCCTCTCTACCTCCCTACACTATCCTACCCTAACACAGAGGAACATATGACTGCCCTCTCTACCTCCCTACACTATCCTACCCTAACACAGAGTCATATGGATCTGCACTGTCTGTAACTCACACAAAGTTCCAAAGGCTGAGCCTAATATAGTACCACACCACCTCATCAGCTGCTACCACGTTAGCTACAGTACCACACCACCTCATCAGCTGCTACCACGTTAGCTACAGTACCACACCACCTCATCAGCTGCTACCACGTTAGCTACAGTACCACACCACCTCATCAGCTGCTACCACGTTAGCTATAGTACCACACCACCTCATCAGCTGCTACCACGTTAGCTACAGTTCCACACCACCTCATCAGCTGCTACCACGTTAGCTACAGTACCACACCACCTCATCAGCTGCTACCACGCTAGCTACAGTACCACACCACCTCATCAGCTGCTACCACGTTAGCTACAGTACCACACCACCTCATCAGCTGCTACCACGTTAGCTACAGTACCACACCACCTCATCAGCTGCTACCACGTTAGCTACAGTACCACACCACCTCATCAGCTGCTACCACGTTAGCTACAGTACCACACCACCTCATCAGCTGCTACCATGTTAGTTACAGTACCACACCACCTCATCAGCTGCTACCACATTAGCTACAGTACCACACCACCTCATCAGCTGCTACCACGTTAGCTACAGTACCACACCACCTCATCAGCTGCTACCACGTTAGCTACAGTTCCACACCACCTCATCAGCTGCTACCACGTTAGCTACAGTACCACACCACCTCATCAGCTGCTACCACGTTAGCTACAGTACCACACCACCTCATCAGCTGCTACCACGTTAGCTACAGTACCACACCACCTCATCAGCTGCTACCACGTTAGCTACAGTACCACACCACCTCATCAGCTGCTACCACGTTAGCTACAGTACCACACCACCTCATCAGCTGCTACCACGTTAGCTACAGTACCACACCACCTCATCAGCTGCTACCACGTTAGCTACAGTACCACACCACCTCATCAGCTGCTACCACGTTAGCTACAGTACCACACCAAGTGAAATCACTACAACACTTAACAAAGAGCTGCAGTCAGTTTTAGAATGGATGGCAAGGAATAAGTTAGTCCTAAATATATATTTTTTAATAAATAACTGAAAGCATTGTATTTGGGACAAATCATTCATTCATGTCAATCTCTCCTGGCTCAAAGTAGAGGAGAGATTAACTTCATCACTACTTGTTTTTGTGAGAAGTATTGACATGTTGAATGCACTGAGCTGTCTGTTTAAACTACTAGCACACAGCTCAGACACCCATTCATACCCCACAAGACAAGCCACCAGAGTTTTACAGTCCCCAAGTCCAGAGCAGACTATGGGAGGTACACAGTACTACATAGAGCCATGACAACATGGAACTCTATTCCACATCAGGTAACTGGTGCAGGCAGTAAAATTAGATTTGGGACTGTGAAGAGACACACACAGGCACAGACACGCGCATACACGCACACATGATACCATATGCACTGTACACACACGCACACATGATACCATATGCACTGTACACACATGCACACATGATACCATATGCACTGTACACACACGCACACATGATACCATATGCACTGTACACACACGCACACATGATACCATATGCACTGTACACACACGCACACATGATACCATATGCACTGTACACACACGCACACATGATACCATATGCACTGTACCCACACGCACACATGATACCATATGCACTGTACACACACGCACACATGATACCATATGCACTGTACAGACACGCACACATGATACCATATGCACTGTACAGACACGCACACATGATACCATATGCACTGTACACACACGCACACATGATACCATATGCACTGTACACACACGCACACATGATACCATATGCACTGTACACACACGCACACATGATACCATATGCACTGTACACACACGCACACATGATACCATATGCACTGTACACACACGCACACATGATACCATATGCACTGTACACACACGCACACATGATACCATATGCACTGTACACACACGCACACATGATACCATATGCACTGTACACACACGCACACATGATACCATATGCACTGTACACACACGCACACATGGTACCATATGCACTGTACACACACGCACACATGATACCATATGCACTGTACACACACGCACACATGATACCATATGCACTGTACACACACGCACACATGATACCATATGCACTGTACACACACGCACACATGATACCATATGCACTGTACACACACGCACACATGATACCATATGCACTGTACACACACGCACACATGATACCATATGCACTGTACACACACGTACACATGATACCATATGCACTGTACACACACGCACACATGATACCATATGCACTGTACACACACGCACACATGATACCATATGCACTGTACACACACGTACACATGATACCATATGCACTGTACACACACGCACACATGATACCATATGCACTGTACACACACGTACACATGATACCATATGCACTGTACACACACGCACACATGATACCATATGCACTGTACACACACGTACACATGATACCATATGCACTGTACACACACGCACACATGATACCATATGCACTGTACACACACGCACACATGATACCATATGCACTGTACACACACGCACACATGATACCATATGCACTGTACACACACGCACACATGATACCATATGCACTGTACACACACGCACACATGATACCATATGCACTGTACACACACGCACACATGATACCATATGCACTGTACACACACGCACACATGATACCATATGCACTGTACACACACGCACACATGATACCATATGCACTGTACACACACGCACACATGATACCATATGCACTGTACACACACGCACACGTGGGTTTTGTATTGCAGATATACAGTGCTTTTGGTATTCAGAACCCTTGACTTTTTCATATTTTATTACATTACAGCCTTATTTTCCAAAATGGATTCAATAGTTTTTCCCCCTCATCAATCGACACACATTACCCCATAATGACAAAACACAACGTTTTTTTATTATTTTTTGCTAATTTATAAAACAAAAATTAAAAAACGAAATATCACATTTACATAAGTATTCAGACCCTTTACTCAGTAAAAATTAAAAACGGAAATATCACATTTACATAAGTATTCAGACCCTTTACTCAGTACTTTGTTGAAGAACCTTTGGCAGCAATTACAGCCTTGAGTCTTCTTGGGTAAGACAAGCTTGGCACACCTGTATTTGGGGAGTTTCTCCCATTCTTCTCTGCAGATCCTCTCAAGATCTGTCAGGTTGGATGGGGAGAGTTGCTGCACAGCCATTTTCAGATCTCTCTTTCAGCTCCAGGAAGAGTCTTGGTGGTTCCAAACTTCTTCAATTTAAGAATGATGGAGGTGACTGTGTTCTACGAACAATTCCTTCGACCTCATGGCTTGGTTTTTGCTGACTGTGTTCTTGGGGACCTGCAATGCTGCAGAAATGTTTTGGTACCCTTCCGCAGATCTGTGCCTCGACACAATCCTGTCTTGGAGCCCTACGGACAATTCCTTCGTCCTCATGCCTTGGTTTTTGCTCTGGCATGCACTGTCAACTGTGGGACCTTATATAAACAACTAGTTTACCAGGAACTAGTTGGGATCCATAATACATGTCAGCAAGAGTAGCTGCTTCCTTGCCAGTAACTAGTGGGGATCAATAATAAATCCCAGGGAGAGTAGCTGCTTCCTTTCCTGGAACTAATGTGGATCCATAATAAATCCCAGGAAGAGTAGCTGCTTCCTTTCCTGGAACTAATGTGGATCCATAATAAATCCCAGGATGAGTAGCTGCTTCCTTGCCAGGAACTAATGTGGATCCATAATAAATCCCAGGATGAGTAGCTGCTTCCTTGCCAGGAACTAGTGGGGAGCCATAATAAATGCCAGGAAGAGTAGCTGCTTCCTTGCCAGGAACTAGTGGGGATCCATAATAAATCTCAGGAAGAGTAGCTGCTTCCTTGCCAGGAACTAATGGGGATCCCTAATAAATCCCAGGAAGAGTAGCTGCTTCCTTGCCAGGAACTAGTGGGGATCCCTAATAAATCCCAGGAAGAGTAGCTGCTTCCTTGCCAGGAACTAGTGGGGATCCATAATAAATCACAGGAAGAGTAGCTGCTTCCTTGCCAGGAACTAGTGGGGATCCATAATAAATTGAAATTCAAACAGCAGCGTTATCAAGAACATGATTGAAGTTTTCACTTTGTTAAGTTGTTGAGAACCTAACTTTTAAAGATCCTGAAGCCTTTTTCATCGCAATTTAAAATCATTTCTGGGTTGCAATTATTTACCTGTGATTGTTTTCAATTAAAATTGTCGAAAAAAAAACAATATAACCGTTAATTAACATAAACACATTTAGCATCTCCTGGCTTCCACACATGCCGTGTAAGCGATCTCGTCCTCCTCTTCCGAGGAGGAGTAGCGAGAAGGATCGGAGGACCAAAACGCAGCGTGGTAAGTGTCCATAATTTAATGAAGCAAAATGAACACTGAACAAAAACAATAAACAACAAAGGAACAGTCCCGTGAGGTGAATAACAAACAATAAACAGGAAATAAACACCCACGAAACCCAGGTGGATAAAGGCTACCTAAGTATGATTCTCAATCAGAGACAACTAACGACACCTGCCTCTGATTGAGAACCATACTAGGCCGAACACAAAAACCAACATAGACTGCCCACCCCAACTCACGTCCTGGCCATATTAAAACAAAGACAAAACACAAAAATACGGTCACCGCAACAGCCCTGGTCTGAACTCCATCCCACCACAACAGCCCTGGTCTGAACTCCACCCCACCACAACAGCCCTGGTCTGAACTCCATCCCACCACAACAGCCCTGGTCTGAACTCCATCCCACCACAACAGCCCTGGTCTGAACTCCATCCCACCACAACAGCCCTGGTCTGAACTCCATCCCACCACAACAGCCCTGGTCTGAACTCCATCCCACCACAACAGCCCTGGTCTGAACTCCATCCCACCACAACAGCCCTGGTCTGAACTCCATCCCACCACAACAGCCCTGGTCTGAACTCCATCTTACCACAACAGCCCTGGTCTGAACTCCATCCCACCGCAACAGCCCTGGTCTGAACTCCATCCCACCGCAACAGCCCTGGTCTGAACTCCATCCCACCACAACAGCCCTGGTCTGAACTCCATCCCACCACAACAGCCCTGGTCTGAACTCCATCCCACCACAACAGCCCTGGTCTGAACTCCATCCCACCACAACAGCCCTGGTCTGAACTCCTTCCCACCACAACAGCCCTGGTCTGAACTCCATCCCACCAAACAGCCCTGGTCTGAACTCCATCCCACCAAAACAGCCCTGGTCTGAACTCCATCCCACCAAAACAGCCCTGGTCTGAACTCCATCCCACCAAAACAGGCAGAAATGCCAGGCAGCTCTTACATTTCATTATCATCATTTAATTTCACAGTATTATTCCAACTTTATAGTTTGGAAATATAAAATATCAGACAAATCACATTCTGCACTGGGTCTTTAAGTACTTATTATTACTTAACAAGGCAAGTCAGTTAAGAACAAATTATTATTCACAATGATGGCCTAGGAACAGTGGGTAAACTGCCTTGTTCAGGGGCAGAACAGCAGATTTTTACCTTGTCAGCTCAGGGATTTGATCTAGCAACTTTTCAGTTACTGGCCCAATGCTCTAACCACTAGGCTACCTGTTGCCCCAGGTATTTAAAACCCTTCATGGCTTATCTCATTATTCTAGTTGTCAGGGTCATTGAGATGAAAGAGGATGTTCTCATCTCCTCCTCCGTTTGTCTTGTCTGTCCATTGGTCTTCTGGCCGTGAGTGTGTGTGTGTGTGTGTGTGTGTGTGTGTGTGTGTGTGTGTGTGTGTGTGTGTGTGTGTGTGTGTGTGTGTGTGTGTGTGTGTGTGTGTGTGTGTGTGTGTGTGTCATCAGTGTAATAATCAGTCAGTTATCTTAGTCTAGCCCACTGGAGTGGAGGGAGGCAGGGATGGACGCTGGGAGACATGGATGAAGGGATGGATGGAGGGAGGATGGATTGAGGGAGGGAGGGAGGGATGGATGGATAGAGGGAGAGATGGATGGATGGAGGGAGGGATGGATAGAGGGAGAGATGGATGGAGGGAGGGAGGGAGGGAGGGAGGGATGGATAGAGGGAGGGAGAGATGGATGGATGGAGGGAGGGATGGATGGATGGAGGGAGGGAGGGATGGATGGATAGAGGGAGAGATGGATGGAGGGAGGGAGGGATGGATGGATAGAGGGAGAGATGGATGGAGATGGACAGATGGACGGCAGCAGGCCATAGATGGATAGAGTGGGTGTGAAGGTGTGAGCCAGTCACTTCATCAGGAAAAAAGGGAGGAAGGGAGGGAATCAACAAATAGATGAGAGGAGAGCAGGAGCTCGCTAGCTGGCTATATTTTAACTCTCATTTTGCATCAGAATCAAAGATGCTAAATAGCTGTAATAATATACAGTACGTTGTCTTTGGTCCCAAGATGGCTGATGTACTGCCCATTTACTTGGCTAATCAAACACCGCCTTGACTAGAGGATCTGCTGTCACACTATGAAGCAGTCCTATTATTTGTGGATGGAAAGATGGCGTGATGATTTGTGTACAATGAGCTACCTGAGTTGATATGTAGGCTATAGACTGATCTACCTGAGTTGATATGTAGGCTATAGACTGATCTACCTGAGTTGATATGTATGCTATAGACTGATCTACCTGAGTTGATATGTAGTCTATAGACTGATCTACCTGAGTTTATATGTAGGCTATAGACTGATCTACCTGAGTTGATATGTAGGCTATAGACTGATCTACCTGAGTTGATATGTAGGCTATAGACCGATCTACCTGAGTTGATATGTAGGCTATAGACTGATCTACCTGAGTTGATATGTAGTCTATAGACTGATCTACCTGAGTTGATATGTAGGCTATAGACTGATCTACCTGAGTTGATATGTAGGCTATAGACTGATCTACCTGAGTTGATATGTATGCTATAGACTGATCTACCTGAGTTGATATGTAGGCTATAGACTGATCTACCTGAGTTGATATGTAGGCTATAGACTGATCTACCTGAGTTGATAAGTAGGCTATAGACTGATCTATCTGAGTTGATATGTAGGCCATAGACTGATCTACCTGAGTTGATAAGTAGGCTATAGACTGATCTACCTCAGTTGATATGTAGGCCATAGACTGATCTACCTGAGTTGATATGTAGGCTATAGACTGATCTACCTGAGTTGATAAGTAGGCTATAGACTGATCTACCTGAGTTGATATGTAGGCTATAGACTGATCTACCTGAGTTGATATGTAGGCTATAGACTGATCTACCTGAGTTGAGATGTAGTCTATAGACTGATCTACCTGAGTTGATATATAGGCTATAGACGGATCTACCTGAGTTGATATGTAGTCTATAGACTGATCTACCTGAGTTTAGGCTATAGACTGATCTACCTGAGTTGATATGTAGGCTATAGACGGATCTACCTGAGTTGATATGTAGGCTATAGACTGATCTACCTGAGTTGATATGTAGTCTATAGACTGATCTACCTTAGTTGATATGTAGGCTATAGACTGATCTACCTGAGTTTAGGCTATAGACTGATCTACCTCAGTTGATATGTAGGCTATAGACTGATCTACCTGAGTTGATATGTAGTCTATAGACTGATCTACCTGAGTTGATATGTAGTCTATAGACTGATCTACCTGAGTTGATATGTAGTCTATAGACTGATCTACCTGAGTTTATATGTAGGCTATAGACTGATCTACCTGAGTTGATATGTAGGCTATAGTCTGATCTACCTGAGTTGATATGTAGTCTATAGACTGATCTACCTGAGTTGATATGTAGTCTATAGACTGATCTACCTGAGTTGATATGTAGGCTATAGACTGATCTACCTGAGTTGATATGTAGGCTATAGACTGATCTACCTGAGGATGAAATGGTTCTATATTGTGAGACACATTCATGCAGACGTGTGGCTCATGTCTCCTCCCAGAGATCTTGTATACTTTTGATATGTACAGCAGATCACATGACAAGAGGGAGACATGTGCACACCTAGATGGGTTTATAAGTGTGATGAGCACAGGTGGCATCCTGAAACTGTCACATGGTGTGGGGTTCAGCCAAGCCTTCATCACTGAACCTGCTGGACAGGCTCTGATTTAGAACTTTAACATTGGACCGGCCTTGAGTCCCAAATGGCTCCCTATTCCCTACATAGTGCACTACTTTCTACCAGAGCCCTAAGGGTGCACCCTATTCCCTACATTGTGCACTCCTTTCTACCAGAGCCCTGATCAAAAGTAGTGCACTATAAAGGGAATTAGGGTGCCATTTGGAAAACAACCTTGTTCTCTTCTGCTCCTAGCACCTCTCTACCTCCACACAACCTGCCAACAACCCTGTGGACTTGATGTGTGCATAATTTTTTCTGGCCATTGTCCTGTGTTAATAATAGGCAGAGATCATGCCGGAAACCCTAGACCCACTCCAATTTACCTACCGCCCAAACAGATCCACAGATGATGCCATTTCTACTGCACTCCACACTGCTCTCTCCCACCTGTACAAAAGGAACACCTATGTGAGAATGTTGTTCTTTGACTACAGCTCAGCGTTCAACACCATAGTGCCCACAAAACTCATCACTAAGGACCCCGCTTATCCTCAACCCTGGGGCCCCTCAGGGGTGTGTGCTGATCACTAACAACGATGAGACAGCCTATAGGGAGGAGGTTAGAGACCTGTCAGTGTGGTGCCAGGACAACAACCTCTCCCTCAATGTGATCAAGACAAAGGAGCTGATTGTGGACTACAGGAAAAGGAGGGCCGAACAGGCCCCCATTAACATCGACAGGGCTGTAGTGGAGTGGGTCGAGAGTTTCAAGTACCTTGATGTCCACATCACCAACAAACTATCATGGTCCAAACACACCAAGACAGTTGTGAAGAGGGCACGACAACACATTTTACCCCTCAGGAGACTGAAAAGATTTAGCATGGGTCTCCAGAACCTCTAATTGTTCTACAGCTGCACCATCGAAAGCATCCTGACCGGTTGCATCACCGCCTGGTATGGCAACTGCTTGACATCTGACCATAAGGCGCTACAGAGGGTAGTGCATACTGCCCAGCACATCACTGGGGCCAAGTTTTCTGACATCCAGGACCTCTATACCAGGCGGTGTCAGAGGAAGGCCCTAAAAATTGTCAAAGACAAGTCACCCAAGTCTTGTCTTCTCTTGAGAGCCATGTCTGCCTACGGCGACCTTTCTCAATAGCAAGGCTATGCTCACTGAGTCTGTACATAGCCAAAGCTTTCCTTAAGTTTGGGTCAGTCACAGTGGTCAGGTATTCTGCCACTGTGTACTCTCTGTTTAGGGCCAAATAGCATTCTAGTTGGCTCAGTTTTTTTTGTTAGTTCTTTCCAATGTGTCAAGTAATTATCTTTTTGTTTTCTCATGATTTGGTTGGGTCTAATTGTGTTGATGTCCTGGGGCTCTGTGGGGTGTGTTTGTGTTTGTGAACAGAGCCCCAGGACCAGCTTGCTTAGGGGACTCTTCTCCAGGTTCATCTCTATGTAGGTGATGGCTTTGTTATGGAAGGTTTTGGAATTTCTTCCTTTTAGGTGGTTGTAGAATTTAATGCTCTTTTCTGGATTTTGATAATTAACGGGTATCGGCCTAATTCTGCTATGCATGCATTATTTGGTGTTTTATGTTGTACACAGAGGATATTTTTGCAGAATTCTGCATGCTGAGTTTTAATTTGGTGTTGAACCCATTTTGTGAGTTCTTGGTTGGTGAGCGGACCCCAGACCTACTAACAATAAAGGGCAATGGGTTCAATAACTGATTCAAGTATTTTTAGACAGATACTAATTGGTATTTTAAATTTTATGTTCCTTTTGATGGCATAGAATGCCCTTCTTGCCTTGTCTCTTTCTCTCGCTCTCACTGAGTTTATAATGAGGATACATTGATGGAAATATGACTTGTCTGACCTTTCCTTAGTTGGCTCAGCCAGATACATTGAGCTACATTAGCAATGCAGTCTACTGAATATAATATATTAACATCACACTGTGGTCATTTAGGGAACACTTTTAGGGTTGCACATTTTGGGGAATGTTCAAGGGGGGAAACTTTTCGTGTGAATTTAAGGGAATATATGGGAATTAACAGGAATATATGGGAATTAACGGGAATATATGGGAATTAACGGCAATATATGGGAATTAACGGGAATATGTGGGAATTAACGGGAATATATGGGAATTAACGGGAATATATGGGAATTAACGGGAATATATGGGAATTAACGGGAATATATGGGAATTAACGGAAATATATGGGAATTAACGGAAATATATGGGAATTAACGGAAATATATACACATTAATATTAATACCATTTAAATGTAGATGTTTTTTGCATTGGATATATTTTCCATATCATATGGAGACTGAAACATAATCATTTTACCTCATCATAAGTAGACATCATTACACATTATTAAATCCTTCCTAAAGAAATATAAAAATACTATTTTGTTACGAATAGAACTTTAATTAAATGAGTTGACTCTTCACATGGGATGATTTCACTGAACAACAAAAGAAAGAGGATATTGAATGATCCCCAATGATCCATCGCATCTCCCAAAAACGTTTTCAACATACACCTGTAAAATTATTGTCTAGAAACTAAAGCTTTGGTTGTCTTCCTCTCAGGCTTCCATGTCTTCTCCCTGGACCTCCTCAATGTCCACCTCTTGAACATCAGACTCTGAGGCCTCATCTTCACTGTCACTTTCCAACCTTGTTGAGGATGGCTCGTTGTCAGGCTCAAAAAGCCTCAAATTTGCCCGGATGGCCACCAATTTTTCAACCCTTGTAATGGTCAGCCTGTTGCGTGCTTTGGTGTGTGTGTTTCCAAACAAGGACCAGTTGCGCTCTGAGGCGGCTGATGTTGGTGGGATTTGGAGGATGATTGAAGCAACAGGGGAAAGAGGCTCAGATCCACAAAGTCCCTTCCACATATGTTGGCACGACTGCCATATTGCATCTCCATCCCAAAGCCCTTGCTTGGAAGTGTACTTCTCCAGACTGCCAAGAACCTTTCCCTCATCCAGGCCAAGGTGGCGAGACACGGTAGTGATGACACCATAGGCCTTGTTGATCTCTGCATCAGACAGGATGCTCTTGCCAGCGTACTTGGGATCCAACATGTACACTACGGCGTGTTTGGGCTTCAGGCAGAAGTCTTCACGCTTTTTGATGTATTTCAGAACTGCAGTTTCCTCTGCTTGGAGCAACAGTGAAGTGGGCAGGACAGTATGGATTTATTCTCTTACATCTGCAAGCAGAGTCTGAACATCAGACAGGATGGCATTGTCTCTTTCAATCCGTGCAATGGCTACTGCTACAGGTTTCAGGAGTTTCAGGCTGCTTACCACTCTCTCCCAAAATACATCATCCAGGAGGATCCTCTTGATGGGGCTGTCCATATTGGCAGACTGTGATATGGCCATTTATTGGAGAGTCTCCTTCCCCTCCAGGAGACTATTAAACATGATGACACCACCACCCCAACGGGTGTTGCTGGGCAGCTTCAATGTGGTGCTCTTATTCTTCTCACGTTGCTTGGTGAGGTAGATTGCTGCTATAACTTGATGACCCTTCACATACCTAACCATTTCCTTGGCTCTCTTGTATAGTGTATCCAATGTTTTCAGTGCCATGGTGTCCTTGAGGAGCAGATTCAATGCATGAGCAGCACAGCCAATGGGTGTGATGTGAGGGTAGGACTCCTCCACTTTAGACCAAGCAGCCTTCATGTTCGCAGCATTGTTTGTTACCAGTGCAAATACCTTCTGTGGTCCAAGGTCATTGATGACTGCCTTCAGCTCATCTGCAATGTAGAGACCAGTGTGTCTGTTGTCCCTTGTGTCTGTGGTCTTGTAGAATACTGGTTGAGGGGTGGAGATGTAGTTAATTATTCCATGCCCACGAACATTCGTCCACCCATCAGAGATGACTGCAAATACAGCCTGCATTCTCTATGATTTTATTGACCTTCACTTGAACTCTGCTGAACTCTGCATCCAGCAAATGAGAAGATAAGCATTTCTTCGTCAATTCTTCATTCGTATTCCAATATTGAGGCCAAATATGCTATTTTTAATGAGTAGATAAAGGATGTCTGGTTGGAGGGGTGTTTGCTGGGCGAAGAATATTCAGAAATCTCCTCCAATACACATTGCCTGTGAGCATCAACTAACAGAAACAAGTTAGAAATGATTTAAACACACTTTGCAGTAGGCTACTATTTACTAGTTAACAATACATCATGTATGCCATATAAAATATATTCACCCCACCCAGTATTGTAATCAAAACTTACCAGAAAGCATGTAGTCCTGGGCTCAGACAGTGTAGTAGTGTGGGCTCAATAGCATCTCATTAGTGTGTAAGATCTGGAGAATCAGCTGTACAT